>NC_035435.2:28010288-28276127 GCF_002127325.2 Helianthus annuus
TATATATATATATATATATATATATATATATATATAATTGCGCTAAAATGAGAACCACCTCGAGTTGTAAGAACCGCGAGAACTACACCCCACGGGTGGGCGTTCACCATGATTTTTTTTTACAACTAGATGTGTGTATTATAAACACAGCCGTAAAAAAAATTTTTAAACGCCGCGTCCGAGGGGGTAGTTTTTTACACCACAAGTTTGGTGAAAAAAAAAAGAAAAAAGAAAAAAAAATTAAAAACACCAAACTTGTGGTGTAAAAAACTACCCCCTCGGACGCGGCGTTTAAAATTTTTTTTACGGCTGTGTTTATAATACACACATCTAGTTGTAAAAAAATATCGTGGTGAACGGCCACCCGTGGGGTGTAGTTCTCGAGGTTCTTACAACTCGAGGTGGTTCTCATTCTAGCGGTCCCCTATATATATATATATATATATATATATATATATATATATATATATATATATATATATATATGTATTTTTTTTAAATAGCTCGGGAGTTATACCTAAGATTTATACCAGGAGGCTTTCTGGTTGAATCCTAAAGTTACAAGGTGAGTCCATTCTCTTTTCTCACAGTTTTATCACCTTTTTGTGATATAATTATATTTAAAAATGTTTTACAAAATCCTAAATGTTTACCATTTATACTTACAGTGATTAAATTTTTATATTCTGTAATAACTACCGGTATGGGAGGTTTTATACATTACTTGACCCTCGTTACTATTGGGCAAAAAGTTAACCAATAGTAACATGACCACAATCACAGGGGGAATTGTGCCCCAGTAGCCATAGCCTATAACTAATATTATTTTAACATTAAATCATTAATAAATTTAATGTATGATTGAAATAAATATAAATGGTGTGTATATAAAGTAGAGCTTTATTAATCATTATTAAAATATATATTAAAGAAAATATATTTAATAAACCTAAATTACTATTTACATTATAAAATAATGTTTAGTCCATAAATGTATACCATAATAAAATAGTCAAAAATAATATATTCTACTATACTAAGATTATATTTTTAGTCTTAGTCACGTTAATATATTAAATAATAATATTACAATTATTAAATTAATATATTATATTTGATAAGTCATAGCTATTAGTTTGACAGAAAATGATATATTTCATTTTATGGGCTAAGTAGTTTTGTGTAATAGAAAATATAATTGACAAAGTAATGTCACGGGACACTACTAAGTCCAGAGTCACTAGTTAAGAGAATGATCAACAGTGATATGACCAGAAATATGATCAGAGTCACTAGTTGAGAGAATGATCAATAGTGACATAACCAAAGGCACTAGTTGAGAGAATGATCAACAGTGTTATGACCAGAATCACTAGTTGAAAGAATGATCAACAGTCATATGACCCGAGTCACTAGTTGAAAGAATGATCAACAGTGATATGACCACAATTACTAGTTGAGATAATGATCAACAGTAATATGATCCGAGTCACTAGTTGAAAGAATGATCAACAGTGATTTGACCACTGTCACAGGAATCGCCTAGTGACTAATATAATAGTAAGATATACTATATATCTATTACTTGATAAATTCACTATTGGACGAAAGTGAGCCAATGAGTGATATGACCACTGTCACGTCGGAACTGCCACCATGTGACAAATAATGATTGAGTTGGGTAAATATATACAAATATAAAAACCCTTATTGTTGTAAAGAATAACAAATAATGATTTAGTTTATGAAGATTTTTCAATGCCGAGAACCTCGATCAGAGAGTAAAAAAGACGTAAGGTTCAGAATGGTGTAAAACTAAAATGGCATATACCGGGCTAGGTTTCGAGTTACAGGAACAAGGGCCAAAACAACCACCCAAGAATGGAATCGTCAAGCGAAAACACTTGACAATTTCCTGGAAGCAGCTTTTCTTGCCACCAGACCTTTCTCCATCAATTAGGAATCTGATGTCGTCACTAAACACATTCCTTAAATTGTAGCCATTTTTTGAGTGTTTATTTTTTGGTGTCTGTTGGTGCAGTTGTTTGTCGACTTCATCTTCGTTCGAGTCTTAGTATAGAACTGATTGCTTAGTGCACGAGAATCGAGAAAACATGATTTAATGTTGATTCCGCTCGAAATGACACCTTGTCATTTGGAGCGAAATCACCAAAGTCTTGATTCCGCTTTTATGTTAATTTCTGATTCCGCTCGGAAGTTAGATGCTGATTCCGCTCGAAATGCACATGCATGTTCGAGCGGAACCCCTTGACCTATATAAAGGTCAGTTGGGGCGGAATCAGAGGTAAGTAGTTCAGTTCTTGTTTCCGACGGCGAAGCTCTGTCGAAGTGTCTCCGTGACTGTATTTGCATTATAATCAATACAAGAGACAATTAATAGTGAAATCAAGCTAAACAAAGACAGAATCAATGAATTCTGCCTCTGATTCTGTCTGAGCACTCTTTTGATCGACTCGTTAGATCGTTTCACGATCCTACATGTGGTATCAGAGCTTAGGAGGAAGAGTTCTTACCGTTTAACTCGTTTTCGCTGGAAAAATTCTGGTTTTTACACCTTCTTTCATCATTTCAGAAACTTTTAACGGTCAAAACTGGTTCAAATTTTCACAGACTATATAAAAATGGACATAGACAAACCCTTGAAAGTTTCACGTTAAAATTCGGACTAAAAATGGACCAAAATGGACTCCGAGTTGATTCTGCTCGAACGGACTAAATTTGATTTCGCCCGAATCTGTTTAATTTCGCTCCAAAATACCTGTTGATTCCGCTCCTGGGTACAGTTTCAGTGTGATTCCGCTCCAAAGTTCTATCTAATTCCGCTCCAGATTATCATTTCAGTGATTCCGCTCCAGTGGAAAAGTGTGTTTTTGCTCGAGGGTTAAAATTCTGATTTCACTCGAACTTAAAACAGTGATTCCGCTCGAAGTGAATCATCCTGATTCCGCTCAAGGCTTACCAAGTGATTCCGCTCCAAAGGGTTTTCTACTTGAAAATTCTAATTTCGCTTGACAGGTTGTTTTGCGAGAAAACTTGTCGGGATTATTTGAAAATGGCAATGGTGTTTGATGAAAAAGAAAATGATCATCTTGAAAAGATAAATGATTGGTATCGAGGACATTTTAGAAGTTACCATCAAAATTTTCCTAAGAATGTTTGGGTTAACCGGCTTGAATGTTTTATGTGTAAAAAGAATGAACAGTTAGATGATTTGGAGATAAGATTTGATTGCTTGATTGACTATTTGAAAGAGCATGATATAATCATATTAGAAACTGAAAAAGTATTAAAGTTTGCTAATGCGTTACCAGCTGAATGGGATGATATTTTGGAAAATCTGAAAAGTAATACAAATTTTTCAAAGTTAGATCTACATAAATTCATTAGCAAACTTAAAACACATCAGTATGATAATGAAAAGAAGAAGAAGAATTGATGGATAAAGTAAAAATGAATCTAGATGAATTAAATTTAGATGTGATGGATGAAATTAACAGAAGAATCAATGTATGTTGGGCAGCAAAAAGAAATTTGAAATACGATATGAAGAGGAGTTGTTATATTGATGAAAATGAAAATCCTCTTAATTTCATTAAAATCTTTTGTGCAGGAACATACAAAACAGAAACAGAGCAAGTTCCAAGGAATGAAGAATCTGTGAAGCTTGGATCTTCGAATTCTGAATCAGAATGTTCTAAATGTGATCAACTCGAAATTAACAATGGCAAACTCTTGAAGGATGCAGAAAGTTTGACATTGGAAGTCAATAAGTTGAAAGATGAGAAGCAAGCTGATGATAAACAGATTCTTATTGTGAAGGAAAATTGTGAGAAGCTGAAAGCTGAAAATGACAAACTGTTAAGTAATTTGAACAGTTTGACATCAGAAAACAAGGTTTTGAAAGAGAAAGAAAATGATTTTGAAAGCAAAAAGAAACCCTCAGAAAATGAAGATTTCTGGATAAAACTTAAAAACAAAAATCTGAAAGCAAATGAAACAAAATTTCAAGAACGGATAAAAGTTTTCGTCAATGAAAAATCTGTTCTTGAAAACATTAAAATTGAAAATGAAGAAACAATCAAGTCTCATTTTGAGAGAATATCTCAGCTTGAAAATGAAGCTGAAAATTCAAGGAACAAAATTGATGAACTTGAAAAGAAATTGAAAGGTTTTGTGACATCATCTGAGTTTTTGAATATCCCCTATCCAAAACCGATCAATTCTATCCCAATAAGTGACAATGTCACAAACTATGATAAAGTCATAGTTGAAGATTGCGATGAAAAATCTGATGATGAAAATCAAAAGATTAAAAAAGAGAAATTATTTTTGAATTTAAAAGAAAAGTTTCAGAAAACTGTTCTGCAATCAACTGAAAAGGGAGAATGCTCGAAGCAAAAACCTTTGAAGAAGAAAATAGAACAGAAACAAAAAGTTAAAAATGAGAAAATTATTCAAAAAGAGAATAAAAGTTCATCGGATCAATCATCCAATCACAATCAAAAATCACAAAAATTGAAAAACAAAAACTCAAAAATAGTTGGTGAAAAGTGGTGTAGGTTTGACCACGGTGCTTCAAAGTCAAATCCAGCTTTTAGGAGGAGTGATGATTACCACAAAGCCAGACAATGCTATGGTTTGAGTATCTGGTGTGAAAGTGGTAAATGGTACGATAACAGAATGTGTTATACTTGTGGTGTGAAAAGACACATTGCTGTTAACTGCCAGAGTTGGAGTTATGAGAAAAGGAGATGCTATAATTGCAATATCATAGGCCACATTGTCAGAGATTGCCCAAGGAGGTCAAATGAAAGATTGAGGGCTAATTCTCAAAAATTGGCAAAGAAACCAGTCAATGTCAAGCCCAAAGAACAGAAGGTTCAAGAAACTAAAGTTCAAGAAAAGAAAGTGAAGCTTTCTCAGGGGCAGAAAGACAGACTGAGGAAAAAGAGGAAGAAGGCGAGAGAGTATCTGGAGAAGATTTTGTCCTCGGGTACATCTGGAAAAACTGATAAAAGTTCTGATAAATCGTCTTACTCTCCAAAGAACAACAAATCAAGCAAAACGAATTCATCAGATACAAATCTGAGGACAAAAGAGAGAAAGAAGAAAAAGAAAGTTGTTGGCGATGAATCTGTTTCTTCGGAAACAAAGGAGCCACGTGTCGGCAATGAATCTGGCTCATCAAAGTCAGACAAGCCACATTCAGGAAATGATTCTGGTGTGGTAAAGCCAGAAGAGCCATGTGTTGAGGTAAAAGTCGAGAATTTTGTTTTAACAATGGATGATGCAAACTTTCCACCATTGTTGAACAAGAATTCGAAATCACCCAAGGATCGTCAGGCTTGGGTGATTCTGTTTTAATAGAAAAACCTGACTTGACGGAATTCCCAGGTTGGTAAGAGTGGAACATGAATCGGCACATTTCTTGAGAAATTCACTTCTGTGAAATTTCGATCAACAAATGGTTAATCAAGGACATTAAATTGTACTTGATTTTCTACAAGTGGTGTTGAGTTCTAAAACCGGAAATGATAAATCTTTCATGTGTTTGAGGAGAACAAAGTGATGAAGTGACCCCGAACCTATAAATGGTTGATAAACGAACTTATTTTCCGGAAAAACCATTCTGATTAAAACAAAATTAAGTGTTTTGAAATCTTAATGGGAAAATAGTTTGTTGTGAGGGGGAGTTCTGATTGTTTACGCCAGGTGGATGGAGAATTGAAGTGATTCTCATCAAGTTGTTAAGTTTGTACAGTTTGTTTCAAATTTTCCCAGAAAATCAAAATTGAAACATATTTTGATTTTAGGGGGAGTAAAAATTTAAAAAAAAAATAGAAAATTTGAAAATGTCAAAAACATTGAAAAATTAAAAATGAGTTCTGTTGAGACAAGAGGAAATGATAGAAAATCAGTGGACTATCACAGCCTGCTAAAGATATGGAAAGATAAAAAGTGATGAACGGTCTCACTAAAGATGTGATGATAGGCTCAGCTAGACTAGTAGATTTGCAATAACGATACAAACATAAAGAAAAAGCCTAGTTCTAGTGGAAAACATGATCAAAAGCATAGTACTTAGTTTTGTCCTTCTTGATTGTGTTCCTGCTCAGTAATCGCTGAATGCCAAAAAGCATAAAAACTGGTTAAGTTTGTGAGCTTTCACAACTTTGCTAAAAATGACACTGTGATTGTGTATTTCTTTTGCAAAGATTTAAACTTGTTTTATTTCTTTATTTTGTTTAAGCATTGGACATCCTCTGCGTATACGTGAGTATCGACCTGGATGTTAGTGCCTAAACGTTCTGCTTTATTTTCTTTGGTGTTTCGTTTAAGCTTTGGATCACCTCTGCGTATACGGAAGTATCGACCTGGTGGTTAAAGCCTAAACAATTTCAACTTATTTTTAGTTTCTTTATTTTGTTTAAACATTGGACTTTCTCTGTGTATACGGAAGTATCAACCTGATTGTTAATGTTTAAACATTCTACGTTGTTTTCGCACAAATCATAGTTGATCAAAGTTTAAAGGCATTACTTGAGTCAGTGTATTGCATGATGAGGGGATATGCTAAGATCGTGGGGTCCATAAGAATTTAGTGCAAAATTAATATACCTAAACGTATCGGTAAGCATGTCGAAAGTTTTTAGATTGAGTTTATGTGGACAACAATATCGTCAATCTATGTGAATTGTTTAAAACTTAAAACGATTAAAAGCTTAACGGTGCTTGTGATGTGTCTCAAAACTGATATGATCCTCTTTCGCAAACTCACAAAAAATAATGTTTGTACATATTTCGTTTCTGCATTTAAATTCTGTTTTTACTTTATGTTTCATATTTTGAAAATTCCAAAAATATTTTCGACAACTGATGACGAAAAGCTGATTTTCAAAATCTCAAAGGCTAAACAGGATGAACAATGGGTTGGAAATATGTGCTTGAATTGGAAAATCTATATTTCTGAGATGAAGTTAGATTGATTAATCAAGAGTTATAAATTGATTGGTGCGGTGAACGTTATAATTGAATAGTTTCAATTAGTAAGTTTTTCTTATCGGTTTAAGTAAAAACTTATGTTTTGGTGAGAAGATGTGTGTAGGTGTTGGAAAAGTTTCTGATCCTGTTGCTGCGAAAAGCCAGGAGATGCATCAGAAACTGCGGAGAGCTTAATCAGATTAAAAGCCAGGATGTATTTTCAAAGGCGATAACAAATTCCAGACAGCAAATCCCAGCTTAGTGCAAGGGGGAGTCTGATGAGAGTTAGAGCCAGAGAAAGATCCGGGTACATAATTCCAGGAAAAGTTCCTGAAGAAGACCGATCAAGATAGAAGAGTCGTCATGTTAAAGACTCTCACTGAAGATTCCGTCAACATTCAAGGGGGAGTCTGTTGGTGCAGTTGTTTGTCGACTTCATCTTCGTTCGAGTTTTAGTATAGAACTGATTGTTTAGTGCACGAGAATCGAGAAAACATGATTTAATGTTGATTCCGCTCGAAATGACACCTTGTCATTTGGAGCGAAATCACCAAAGTCTTCCGCTTGTGTGTTAATTTCTAATTCCGCTCGGAAGTTAGATGCTGATTCCACTCGTAATGTATTGTCTAATTCCGCTCGAAATGCACATGCATGTTTGAGCGGAACCCCTTGACCGATATAAAGGTCAGTTGGGGCGGAATCAGAGGTAAGTAGTTCAGTTCTTGTTTCCGACGGCGAAGCTCTGTCGAAGTGTCTCCGTGACTGTATTTGCATTATAATCAATACAAGAGACAATTAATAGTGAAATCAAGCTAAACAAAGACAGAATCAATGAATTCCGCCTCTAATTCTGTCTGAGCACTCTTCTGATCGACCCGTTAGATCGTTTCACGATCCTACAATGTCTTATCCGCATATATATCACTGTTGCTCTTGATTTTCTTGACTGTATATCTCTTAAATGTCAACATATACACGTTTGATTTAGTTTACGAAGATTTTCCAATGCCGAGAACCTCGGTCAGAGAGTAAAAAAGGCGTAAGTTTCACAACGGTGTAAAACTAAAATGGGATATACCGGGCTAGGATTTGAGTTACAGGAATAAGGGCCAAACCAACCACCCAAAAATGGAATCGTCGAAAGAAAACACTTAGCAACCTCCTGGAAGCAGCTTCTTTTGCCACCAGACCTTTTTCCATCAATTAGGAATCTGATGCCATCACTAAACACATTGCTTAAATTGTAGCCATTTTTTGAGTGTTTATTTTTTGGTGTCTAATCCGCATATATATCTCCATTTCTCTTCATTTTCTTGACTGTATATCTCTTAAATGTCAACATATACACGTGTGATTTAGTTTATGAAGATTTTTCAATGCCGAGAACCTCGATCAGAGAGTAAAAAAAGCGTAAGGTTCACAATGGTGTAAAACTAAAATGGGATATACCGGGCTAGGATTCGAGTTACAGGAACAAGGGCCAAACCAACCACCCAAGAATGGAATCGTCGAGCGAAAACACTTGACAACCTCCTAGAAGCAACTTTTCTTGCCACTAGACCTTTCTCCATCAATTAGGAATCTGATGCCGTCACTAAACACATTCCTTAAATTGTTGCCATTTTATTAGTGTTTATTTTTTGGTATCTAATCCGCATATATATTACCATTGCTCTTGATTTTCTTGACTGTGTGTCTCTTAAATGTCAACATATACACGTGTGATTTAGTTTACGAAGATTTTCAATGCCGAGAAACTCGATCAGAGAGTAAAAAAGGCGTAAGGTTCACAATGGTGTAAAACTAAAATGGGATATACCGGGCTAGGATTCGAGTTACAGGAACAAGGGCCAAACCAACCACCCAAGAATGGAATCGTCGAGCAAAAACACTTGACAACCTCCTAGAAGCAGCTTTTCTTGCCACCAGACCTTTCTCCATCAATTAGGAATCTGATGCCGTCACTAACCACATTCCTTAAATTGTAGCCATTTTTTGAGTATTTATTTTTTTGGTGTCTAATCCGCATATATATCACCCTCGTTACTATTGGCCAAAAAGTTAGCCAATAGTAACATGACCACAATCACAGGGGAAATTGTGCCCCAGTAGCCATAGCCTATAACTAATATTATTTTAACATTAAATCATTAATAAATTTAATGTATGATTGAAATAAATATAAATGGTGTGTATATAAAATAGAGCTTTATTAATCATTATTAAAATATATATTAAAGAAAATATATTTAATAAACCTAAATTACTATTTACATTATAAAATAATGTTTAGTCCATAAATGTATATCATAATAAAATAGTCAAAAATAATATATTCTACTATACTAAGATTATATTTTTAGTCTTAGTCACGTTAATATATTAAATAATAATATTACATTTATTAAATTAATATATTATATTTGATAAGTTATAGCTATTAGTTTGACAGAAAATTATATATTTCATTTTCTGGGCTAAGTAGTTTTGTGTAATAGAAAATATAATTGACAAAGTAATGTCATGGGACACTACTAAGTCCAGAGTCACTAGTTGAGAGAATGATCAACAGTGATATGACCAGAAATATGACCAAAGTCACTAGTTGAGAGAATGATCACCAGTGACATGACCAAAGCCACTAGTTGAGAGAATGATCAACAGTGTTATGACCAGAATCACTAGTTGAAAGAATAATCAACAGTCATATGACCCGAGTCACTAGTTGAAAGAATGATCAACAGTAATATGACCACAATTACTAGTTGAGATAATGATCAACAGTAATATGACCCGAGTCACTAGTTGAAAGAATGATCAACAGTGATTTGACCACTGTCACAGGAATCGCCTAGTGACCAATTTAATAGTAAGATATACTATATATCTATTACTTGATAAATTCACTATTGGACGAAAGTGAGCCAACGAGTGATATGACCACTGTCACGTCGGAATTGCCACCATGTGACAAATAATGATTGAGTTGGGTAAATATAAACAAATATAAAAATCCTTAATGTTGCAAAGTATAACAATATATTTCTATAAAAATGGAATGAACTCACCAGTATTTATTACTGACAAAATGTTTTCAAAACACGTTTCAGGTAACTTGATGTAAGGATAGTAGAAGCCAGCTATGGAGCACTGAAGGCTTAAATAAAGTGGCTATAATAAAAGAAGAAAATTATCTTTTATTTATTTGGGTTTATCCCTATAAAAACAGTTGAATTGAAATTGGGTTTGAGCCCATTTATTTAATATTAAAAGTTCAGTGTTTTACAAACTCTGAAATTATTTCCTAACTACGATCCTGATGAAAAATTTTTCCGCTGCGTAATTAATAAACACCGATACCATCTGACTGGTTCACTGCTCCCACTCCCAGGGTGGGGTCGGGGGCTGTGACATTGAGTTACAGGAACAAGGGCCAAACCAACCACCCAAGAATGGAATCGTCGAGCGAAAACACTTGACAACCTCCTGGAAGCAGCTTTTCTTGCCACCAGACCTTTCTCCATCAATTAGGAATATGTTGCCGTCACTAAACACATTCCTTAATTGTAGCCATTTTTGAATGTTTAATTTTTTGTGTCTAATACGCATATATATCACCATTGCTCTTGATTTTCTTGACTGTATATCTCTTAAATGTTAAAATATACAAGTGTGATTTAGTTTACGAATATTTTCAATGCCGAGAACCTCGATCAGAGAGTAAAAAAGGCGTAAGGTTCACAATGGTGTAAAACTAAAATTAGATATACCCGGCTAGGTTTCGAGTTACAGGAACAAGGGCCAAAATAACCACCCAAGAATGGAATCGTCAAGCGAAAACACTTGACAATTTCCTGGAAGCAGCTTTTCTTGCCACCAGACCTTTCTCCACCGTTATTCAAATTCATAAACCTAAATTTAGAACAAGAATAACATGATCCTTAACTTATGCCACATCAAGCCACAGTTATCGGTTCTTAACCCTAATCTTCACAATCTCTAAATTTAATCATCTCAAATTTCTATATATAAGAACCAAAACTACAACCCACAGTGACTCCAAACTCTTCCTACTCTCCAGCTAAAACCTACTCACCATCAAAATCCACTAATACACAAACAATTTCATAAACATAAGTATAAAACAGTAATAATATTATCATCATCATCATTAATTACCTTTTGAGTGATAAAACAGAGTGTATCTCTTTCTTTGGCCTGAGCTTCACCGGCGGCCATGGCAACGTCTCGCATCACCAGTCGTTCTTCCTCCGGCGACCGCACCGGCAAAGTGACGTCAGCCATTATAACCTCCGTCATAGCTTCTTCTTCACTGTTTCAATGTATGTTACAAATTAAGAGTTATTGTTTGAAGTCGGTTAAACTGAAAACAGAAAGCTCTCTGCCATGTGAGATTTGATTTTTCTAACAGATTTGAAGAGTGTTGTTGATCAGTGGTGGGATGCGTTGGCGAAGAAGCATCCCTATGCACATCCAATTTAAAGTTTTGTTATTTTTAGGGTATGATTACGGTAAATAGTTTAGTTTATGAAACTGTTATGTTGTGGGTGTTTGGGGTTCCTTATTTTGAAGAAAAAGGGACTTTTGAATGGGCAAAAGTCCTTTTAGAAGTGTTTGGCTTTCCATTTTAAAGGCAAAAGTCCTTTTTTTGAAGGCAAAAGTCAGGATTATCTGACTTATTTTTGCCAAAAGGACTTTTGAAAAAGTCAGCAATAAGTTAAGCCAAACATGCATGTTATGTAGTGGTGGATGTGGAGATGGATGGTGGTTATGGTAGACGAATTGTGGAAGAAAAAGAAAGAAAGAGAGATGGGGAAGATGATGGTGGTGGGCCATCTCTTTTTTTTTAATCACTAAGGGTAAATTAGTAATTTCATACAAAATTAACTGAGAAATTTAACACAAGTTAGTGATAAGGACCACCCGAGTGCAAAAATTACAACCACCAGGATCAAGTGTGTAATTATTAAACCATTGGGACCAAGTCTGCAATATTTGCAAACCACAGGGACCAACCAAGCATTTAACTCAAAAATATACGAAATATAGAAAATTTGGTGTCAGTATGGATTATCCTTATTTATATCCAACTGGGACGTATCTTCTTTTTTTAATGGCCAATGAATATTCCAAATGGGCTACTAGCGAAATTCACCATATCGGGATACACCTGCCTCCAAACCGCAGCTAGGGTCGAAGCCCGTGAACACTCGCCCGAATGCACGATAATGTGGTGAGGTAAAACCCATTCAGTTCAATGATATAACTAGCAATCGCCACCTAGTCTCCCATCATCATCCGATGCCTCTTAAACTAATGGGGGAAAATGGGAATCGAACCTGTGTTAACACGAGGTCTCTCCCTTACCATTCCACCACCAGCGAATTGAGACGTACCTACTAGGTGGAATTCAATTTTTAAAATGTTTGAAAATGTTTTAGAACAAAAACTCACTTTACAACCTTTTCATAATCGGATTGCCTCGCGTGATCGAGTTATAGCGTTTCTAAATGAGGGTTGGGGATGTATTGAAAATCTTACCCAGTTTCTTGAGGTTAGAAAAACACAACTACAAGATTATCATGGGTTTATTATCCCACGAGTTCGGAAGCAATGAACGAATTATATTTAATGGCTAACACAATAAGTGAGCTTGAAAATATAAATGATTTGTCTAGAGAAATGATTACATCCATCAAACTAAGATATGAAAATTATTTTGACGAATTTTACCGTCTAGTTTTACTTGTGTCACAACTTTATACTTATGCTTAAATACTTCGGGGTTGATACCATAACCGATTTAGGAAATAAATTTGCTTTATGCTTGTATGAAATTGTACCGAATTGGGCAACGTTCTTTGATTATAATTTTCAAGCAATGTATGAGATTTACCTAATAAAATAAGATCCCAACATACACACACCACGCGAGACCAATGGAATCAGGTTCAAGTGAGGGTAACCTTAAAATTAAGTTATTAAATACTGTGAGAATTGTGACGGCTAAACAATAAAGGGATAGCCACCCAAGCATCGAGCTCGGAAGGTATAAAGGCTCGGATTTTGTTAATGGTATGAGTGCCGAAGATTATAAAAATTTTTGATATCTTGGCTTGGTGGAAAGGAAAAGGGATCCTAATTAGGCGCTATGGTCTATGAATTACCAACTATCCAAGCTTCAATTTTAGCTTCAGAATCTGCTTTTTTCTTAGTGGCAAAGTTTTATTGATATGAAGAATAAGACTCACCCTCCTAACGTTGGAAATGTGCATATATTTAAAAGATCACTTGGATGTGGTGGACAACACCAAACCAAGCTCAAAGATGGAATGAAAGTTGAAGAACATACATGATAAAGAGGTGCAAGTAGGGCTAAATGATCTCCTATATGTCGAATAACTCGCCTACGATGCATTGACTCACATAAACAATAGTTCGGTCGAAAAATAAACACCAAAAATAAATTTGTCTTTTTTGCATTAATAATTGTATTCTTTAGAATTATTTTATTTGTATTTGATTTTTCATTGTTTCTAAAACTAAAAAACTTAATAAAAATCGAATTTTATATTTTACGGTGTCTTAATAAATATTGAACTGTATGTGCAAGAACTAGTTTACAAACTCAAAGAGAAAGTTTTTTTTAATGGCAAAACTTATATATATATATATATATATATATATAGAAACCAGCAAGGAGCTGGAGCGATACAACCAAAAACTCAAAAAAGACAGACGCCAAAAACAAGAACCCGACCAAGGACAAAAAGATTACAACAAATCGACCATGTCAAAATCAATCCATTTGTTCCAAGTTAAGGAATGCGACTTCTTCCTATGGCAAATCGACAATAAGTGTCTTCCTTGATCATCTCCACTGTTCGCCTGACTGGAATAAAAGAGCCGTCGAACGTCTTCTTATTCCGAGCTAACCAGATCCTCCACGTGGTAGCTAGAGCAACTAAATGAGCAATTTTTCACCATCTGCTAGAACCTGGGCTATGAGCTATAGTTTCGAAGATATCGGAAAGAGAATTAGCCGCCAAAGGAAATGGAATCCTCATCCACACTAACACGTTCCACCAAATGCTTCTGGCGAAAAGGCACAAAGAGAAGGGGTGGTTCACGTCCTCCCTACTGAGCCTGCATCTGTCGCATAAGTGATTCTGAATATCAACACCCCTCTCGATCAGGCCCGCGGTCGAAGGCACCTTGCCCATTAACGCGCGCCAAGCCAAAACATTTACCGTCAAAGGTGCCCAGTTGTTCCAGAAGAAGGTCTGGTCCAAACCGTGAGCCGACGAAATTTCTGCCAATTGTTTTCTCAAATCTTTCACAGAGAATGGTTCTCCTTCTTTATTTTCGAAAACCCGTCAATCCTTAGAGTCAGAGATAGAAACCTGCTGAAGAACGGCCATGAGCGACCCGATTTGGAGCCATTCAGTATCAGACGTCGGTGCCCTCGTCCACTCCCTAGCCCATTGGCAAGTTATGGATCGATCCGCAATATGCTCCGAAACTAACCCATTTTTGTTTTTGGCCAGACCATAAATGGTCGGGAATCTCTCTTTAAATGTGGACTGGCCAATCCAAATATCCTTCCAGAAACGTGTATTAGACCCGTCACCCACCGAGAATTTGAGTTTCTCATTGATCCCGAAACCTTCCTTAGCAAGAACCTCATCCATCGAACCAATGTCCTTCCAAATGCCCGGAACGGTTTTCTTAACTGGGATCAATTTACTGTCAGCCTTCGACTTGTGAATGGAAGAAACAACCCTCGCCCAAAGCTGGTTCGGGTCGTCCTTCCAACGCCACCACCATTTAACGAGCATAGCTATGTTGAATTCCCTTATCCCGCCAATTCCCAAGCCTCCTTTTTTCTTTAGTTTTAATGTGTTTTCCTATCTGACCCATCTTGTCACAGCCCCCGATCCCTAAATCCCGGGAACGGCGGCCGCGAGCCAGTTTTGGTGGTATCGCGTTATTGTCTAATTTGGCAGCAGAAATTTTCATCAGGACCGTAGTTAGGAAATATTAAATCAGAGTAAACCACCACATTTTATAATATTAAATACATGGGTAAAACCCAAGTTTTCATTACAAACTGATTTACAGGGATAAATCCCACTTTATTGAAATAAAGACTTTCTTTTATTTAGGTAACTTTTATAGCCACTTTTCCAAGCCTTCAGTGTTGTCCAGCTGGCTTCTAATCGACTTTCACATTGTGTTACCTGAAACGCGTTTTAAAAAGGTTTTGTCAGTGGGAAATACTGGTGAGTGAATCCCAGTTTAATCAAGAAATATGAATTCAATTTAAACAGTATTGAGGGCGATTACAATGTTTATATCTACCCAATTACTCATTCAGTACTGTCAATCCTGACTTGTGGGTCATATTACACATTGGCTAACTCTTCGTCCAATGGTAACGTTACTCACATTTTGTATACAAAACCCCAACATACCGGCAGTAATCGTAGAATTACAAAGACTCAATCACTGCTAAATTGCATTGTAAAATAGTTAAGGTTTTGTAAAAACTGTTTACAAAAAAAGAGATTACTCACATTGTTGTTTTAGGGTTTTCAGTAAGGATTTCCTGGGAATAATCTATAAATTACACAAATGCATGTGTGTTAGTATAATAACCCATTTTAACATTAATAATACTCTCCCCGAGACGGCATTCCAACGACTACGTCGGGCAGAACCACGACAGCCGCTACGGAACCCTAGATCAATCGGGCAGAGTATCTAATACGTATCCAGGGGTTATAATACTTACAACGGAGCAGAACCTCGCTATTTAGGGGGGGTATAATGCCTGGGTATAATGTTAGAAAGAAATATTTTGAGCGACGGAAAGTGAAAGCCCGAGGCTTCCTTTTATAGGGCCTGATCTGGGTTTTCTCGCGGCCCACGTAAGAGTAGCCAAGGGGCTACGCGGCCCGCGTCAATGTTGGTCAACGCGATAGCTTGGATGGGTCATCGAGTAGGCTTGCCGTGTGTTGGGCCACATGGCCGCACCGGGCTGTGCCATCTATCTGGTCTCACACGGCCCGCGTAAAAGCTTGGGGTGGGTCTACGTGGCCCGCCTCAGCTTAATATTTATTGTTTTTAATTTATTTTATATGTTATGTTATATTTCGGGCTCGGTTTTCACATACGGGATGTAATATAAGACATATTGGGACATTTTAAGATATATTAGGGTGTCGAAAAAATTATCAAGGGTATCAGTTCAGGGTTGTTATATCCTCCCCACCTTGTTTTAGAGCTCATCCTCGAGATCTACTGGAACAAGTGTGGATATTTCTTTTGCATTTCTGATTCAAGCTCCCATGTGCATTCAGGTCCTCTTTTGGAGTCCCACTTCACTTTGACCAGAACTAATCTCTTATGCTTGAGATTCTTAATTTTCCTATCTTCAATCTGTAGAGGCCTCTCTACAAATTTGAGTTGTTCATTTACCTTTATATCCTTGAGAGGTACTACAAGTGATTCATCAGCTAAGCATTTCTTGAGATTAGATACATTCATGTATTCCTGCCATTTCCTCTGGCAGTTGTAGTTGATAGGCTACAGGTCCTATTCTTCTAATAATCTTGAAAGGTCCAATACCTGGGACTTAGCTTTCCTCTTTTGATGAATCTTACCACTCCTTTCCAAGGAAAGACTTTTAACAATACCTTGTCACCTACTTGAAATTCTAACGGCTTACATCTGTTATCAGCGTAGCTCTTCTGTCGATCACGTGCTGCTTTCAGTCGTTCCTTGACTTGAATGATTTTGTCAGTTGTTTCTTGTACTATCTCGGGTCCAGATAGTTGTTTTTCCCCAATTTCTGCCAAACAGACTGGGGTTCTGCACTTTCGTCCATAAAGTGCTTCGAATGGTGCAGCATTGATACTTGTGTGATAACTGTTATTATAAGAAAATTCTATTAAAGGTAAGTGTTCGTCCCAATTACCTCCGAAATCAATTACACAAGCTCTAAGCATGTCTTCCATGGTCTGAATTGTCCTTTCACTTTGCCCGTGCTTTTGAGGATGATAAGCAGTGCTTAGATTTAGCTTGGCTCCCATTGCTTTTTGGAAACTTGACCAAAAATGAGAGGTAAAACGGCTATCCCTATCAGAAACAATTGATAAAGGTATTCCATGTAATGAAACAATTTCATTTACATACAGTTTAGCTAATTGTTCCATGCTAAAGGTTTCCTTCATCGGTAGGAAATGAGCTGACTTGGTTAGCCTATCTACAATCACCCAGATTGTATCATTACCTTTTCTTGTTTTGGGTAACTTGGTAACAAAATCCATTGTTATTAATTCCCATTTCCAAACTGGCAATTCTAATTGGTGTAATAAACCTGAGGGTTTCTGATGTTCAGCTTTAACTTGTGAGCAAGTTAAACATTTAGAAACATAAGCTGCTATATCCTTTTCCTATCCACCAGAAATTTTTCCTTAAATCATGGTACATCTTATCACTTCCTGGATGCATCGTATATTTAGATTTATGAGCTTCTTCTAATATATGGTGACGTAAATTTCCTAATTTAGGTATCCACATTCTCTTTTTATGGAATCTCCAAATTCCATCTGTTCCTTGTTCTAATTCCTTAATCATTCCTTTTAATTTTTCAGTATCTTCCTTGATTACTGATTCTTGTGCTTTTCTAATCTGATTGTTTAAATCTACTTGTAGATTTAATTTAAGAGAACGTACCCTTTTTGGCGTTTCGTGATATTTTCGACTTAAAGCATCAGCCACTACATTGGCTTTTCCTGCATGATACTGGATATCACAATCGTAATCGCTAAACAATTCCATCCAACGTCTTTGTCTCATATTCAACTCTTTTTGCCCAAAAACATATCTTAAACTCTTATGATCTGCGAATATGGTAAACTTACTACCATAAAGATAATGTCTCCAAATCTTAAGGGCAAAAATTATAGCTCCTAATTCCAAATCATGGGTTGAATAGTTCTCTTCATGACTCTTAAGCTGTCTAGAGGCGTAAGCTATAACCTTTTGATGTTGCATCAACACACATCCATAACCTAACTTAGAAGCATCACAATAGACTACAAAGTCTTCAGTTCCTTCTGGTAATGCTAGTATGGGTGCATGGGTTGATCTTTGCTTAAGGATTCCAAAAGCTTCTTCTTGTTTTGGTCCCCATTCAAACTTAACAGATTTTGATGTGTGTAAAATGCAACATATAAATTACATCAAATGAGGCATAAAACTAACCCTTTTTAAGTACTAATGTTGGAAAAAGAGTGTTTTTGTCTTCCTTTTGTATTTTCAGGATTAAATGAGCTCAAATTCACAAAAGAAGCAAAAAGACAGCTAAATCTAACATAAATACAAGAAAAGGAACATAAGTGGATTGCCCGACCCCTCAACAGCATCCTCCCAAGCAAAATAGAGAAGGCAGAAGACTGAACACGCCCCGTGCTCAGCCAGCACGGGGCCGTGCCCAAGAAGCAGCAGAAAAGACAAACCTATAGAAGCTTCTATTGCCCACCATGGGGCCGTGCCCAGTGAACACGGGGGCGTGGCGAAAGTACAGCAGGCGCATTAATTGTAATTGCGAATTACAATTAATGAAGAGAGAGTGTCAGACAGGCACGGGGCCGTGTTCAGCGGACACGGGGCCGTGCCCAGCATTCTGTTCAGCCTATAAATAGGAGTGCTTGGTTTCATTGCAACTCATCCCTTGGCATACCACCTCTCTCACACTTCATCCACCACCCACCACCATCACAACACCATCATCCACCACCATCATCCATTGTCCATCATAGAGTGTGTGAGTCGTCTCGGGATCCAAGATTGATCGTAAGAGTTCTTGACAATCAAGGCCATGTTTGCCTAAGTCTCTTACATCACTTGGTGAAGACAAGTGTTTAGTATAATACTTTTTATTTTTAATCTTTTGCACTTTTTATTTGGTTTTGTATTAATGACTTTAGTAACTAGTTGCTTATGTTGAAGGTGATCTTTCCTTATCGTTTGTCCGTGGTGTCTTGGCATTATTTTACTGTGTATATAAAATAAAAGATTTTCACCATTCATATCTCCACGGTCTATATGGAGGTATGTTGGCTACCTGGTCGGGGGTTAAGGGAACGGTTTGGTAAGGGTCTTGCCCTTGTTCAGCGTTTAGAGGTCCTGCAAGGGACCTGGGTCAAATTTAGTAGGATCTCCTTCAATGCCCATAGGTATTGGATGGCGGGGATCCAAACTCTTTGACCCCCTCATAAGTTAACTACTATTAATACTATAACCCGACTATTTAGGACTGTATCCCTGCTGACTCAGAATACTTAGTCGAGGGTAACGTCACCTCCAAAAGAGGGGCCTACCATAATTTGCATTTTAACTTAATTCATTATCTTTCAATAATCCGACCCTTTAGGATTGTATCTTTGCTGACTCAAACTACTGGGTTGAGGGTAACGTCGCCTTCAAAAGAGGGGCCTACTACAATAACTAAGATAATCTCTTAAACAAGTGCAAAAGTGCGAAAATAATCAAAGGTTATACTAATACACGAGTCGGATCCAAGTGATTCATCTTGTATATCTGTTTTTATTTTTATTTTATTTTCAGCATTTAGTTAGTTTTTATTTTCTTAGTTTAAAAATCTTTTCTAACATTTTGATTTGGTTAGACGTTGAGGTTAAACCGGTACTAAAAGCTCTTGTGTCCTTGGACGACCTCGGTATCTTACCAACACTATACTACGTCCACGATGGGTGCACTTGCCCATATGTGTGTTTAGTGTTAGTAAATATCGTGTTTTATAAATTTAAAACTTGGCTAACAGTGTAAAAAGGGCTTAAATATACATCTAAAATATATTACACTACACACGCATCAGATTTACAGGTTAACTTAGTTAAAGGAATGGCTATTCTAGAAAAATCTCGAATAAATCTTCTATAATAACCGGCCAATCCTAAGAAACTTCTAACCTCGGTTGGCGACTTGGGGGGTTTTCCATTTGGTAATTGCCTTGATTTTTGTTGGATCCACATGAATTCCTTCATGATTAACTAAATGTCCAAGAAATTGTACCTGTTCTAACCAAAACTCGCACTTTGAAAACTTAGCATAAAGCTTTTCCTTTCTTAATAAACTTAAAAGTAAGTGCAAGTGCTTTACATGTTCCTCTTTACTTTTAGAGTAAATTAGAATATCATCTATGAAGACAATTATGAATTTATCCAAATATGGCTTACATATTCGGTTCATCATGTCCATAAATGCGGCTGGGGCATTGGTTAAACCGAATGGCATGACAGTAAATTCATAATGACCATACCTTGTTCTGAATGCGGTTTTAGGGATATCCTCTTCCTATACCTTTAATTGATGATATCCTAATCTTAAATCGATTTTAGAGAAAAATCGAGCTCCTTGAAGTTGATCAAACAAATCATCGATCCTCGGCAATGGATACTGATTCTTAATCGTGACCTTGTTCAATTCACGGTAGTCAATGCACATATGCATTGATTCGTCCTTCTTTTTAACAAATAAAATCGGCGCTCCCCATGGCGATGAGCTTGGTTGTATGAATCCTTTCTCCAATAATTCGTCTAATTGTTTCTTCAGTTCCTGCATTTCAGCGGGTGCCAAATGGTAAGGTGCTTTGGCAATCGGTGCTGTCCCTGGTAGCAGATGGATTTTGAATTCAACTTCCCTGTTTGGTGGCAGTCCTGACAATTCCTCTGGAAAGACATCTGAAAACTGGGATACTACTGGAATGTCTTTTAATTCTTTTCCTTTAGTGTTAGTGGTTATAGAAATCAAATATACTATAGATCCTTTTCTTATATAACTTGCAGTTTTCATCACAGAGATGAATTTAGTGGATCTAGATGATTTATCTCCTTTAATTGTGATCTTTTCAACCCTTGGTGATTTTACTTGAATTGACTTTCGATCACATAAAATACTGGCTTTATTGGCTATTAACCAATCCATTCCTAACACGACATTGAATCCAGCCAGATTCATTGGGTAAAGGTTTGCAATAAATTTTTGATTAAAAATTTCTATTCTTGCTTCCTGCAAGATTTCAGAAATCCTAACGGTTTCTCCACTTGCAGTTTCTACTAGACATTCTTGTGGTAGTTTAGTTAATGATTGATTTAGGAGTTTGCAAAACGAAGTATTAATAAAACTTTGGTTTGCACCAGAGTCAAATAATACTTTAGCAAAAATATCATTAACTAAAAACGTACCAGCAATGACGTCCGGGATCAGCTTGGCTTCCTCTGCAGTTAGAACAAATGCTCTAGCATTTTTAGGGTTCTTGTTGTTTGCAGCTGGAGCCAATTTCGGGCAGTTTGGCTTGATATGACCTTTTTCTCCACAATTGAAGCATATTCGGTTGTTGGCTTTCCTCCTGCAGTCTTCTTCCTTGTGACCTGACATTTTGCAAAAATTGCAATATATGGAGCATTTTCCAGAATGCTTCCTTTTGCAATACTTGCAATAAAGTGCAGATGTAGAACCTATATTACTACGGTTGAAATTTCCTGAACGGAATTCTTGAGTAAGCCTCTGGGATAAGTTTCTCTTCTGGTCTTCTTCTCTAGTTCGTACCAGTTCATCAGTCAAGGTATTGGCTAGTTCTACAGCTTCTTCTATGGTTTGGGGTCTAGCTGCCTTGACTACATGTCTAATCTCTCCAATTAATCCCCAGATGTAACGGGAGATTAATACCGGTTCAGGTGATGCAAGCGTTGGTACTATTCTAACATATTCAAAGAATGTGGTAGTGTAACCCTTACTATCTACCCCGGTCATTCTAAGATTCAGAAACTTATTTGCTATCTGTTCCTTTTCATTGGGAGGGCCGAATTTCCTTTCTACCATGTTTTTGAATTCTTCCCATTCCATGTTATAAACCCTATCACTTCCTCTTGACTGGAGGATAGTGTTCCACCACTCTAGGGCTGCATTTTTAAACAGATTCGAAGCAAACATTATCTTATCTTCCTCAGCACATTTGCTTATTTTCAGAACAACCTCAGTTTTCTCTATCCAGCGTAAGGCTGCAATGGGTCCTTCATTGCCCGAGAATTCTATTGGTTTGCAGGACCAGAATTCTTTGTAAGAACAACCATATGGCATGGTTCTTCTTCTTTTAGGAATGGGCGCTTGAAGCACGAGTCCATTGTTTACGCTGTGTTCCGGTTCACTTGGTCGCTTACTGCTATGCTTACTTTTATTATTTGCTTCTTGAACTGTTTGAATAATAAATGGCATTGCATCTATAATTCCTTAAGCCACTATGTGTTGAACGACACTATTATCCATTTGGTTTCCATTGTTGTTTGGATTCTCATTAACCACGTTATTGTTACTCTGGTTATCGTTATTCAGATTATCTTGATTTCCCTCATCAGCCATCTGAATTTTAAACATTTACCATATATTAATATCACAAATAATATTTGAATATAGCCAATCACATGACAAGCACTTTTGGTCAAAAGCGTCGAGCATTGCGACTTTTACTCTATTCATATATTATGCATCTATTACACACCAGTACTGAAATTAAAATTAAAATTACAATACCGACTGAAATGTAGAGCTACAACACTAATAGTATGCATCCGTAGTGTTTTTTTTTTCTAACACATACGCACATATATTATTATTTTATTATTATTACTATTATTATTTCTACCGTTCCTGCTATCACATTCACTGATATGGATTCATCCAAAAATCCATATTGCGCTCGTCGTATTTCCATACGAGACGCTTTCCCACCTGTCGCATTCTCTCACTGCTTTCTAAAATTTCCTCACCGAAAGTCCTAAGTTCTTGTACGTTTTCTGCACTCATTGGGGGTGCAGGTTCTAGGACTGGGTTTGGAATCTGGGGTGCGGGTTCCTGGTACGGGGCCTGGTATGGGTAGGGATTCTCTAAGATCTCCCTAATGTATGCATCGTTAATGTAATAGGGATCTTCAGGATCTAACCCTGGGTAGGCTCCTACGTTGGGCATTGGCACATTTTCCTGTATCAGGTTTTGTTGCACATAGTCCCTAACATCGTCCCACCAGGGGTCGTAATTGTTTGGGTCTAGGGGATTTGGTGCAGGTATCCTAGGTATCTCTTCCGGGTTGAAATCAGGCATTTCTATTTGATTTTCAGGGTTTTCTATCTCCATGGGTTGGTTAGGAATCGGTGGTTGTGGTTGGGGTGCTAGCATTTGCTCCAGGTTTGGGTCAGCTGCAGTAGTTGCTAAAATGTGGATATTGGCTATACCCCTATTGAGCATATCCTGGGCATAGGTATCAGTTTCTCTTTTAGCTGCGGCTAACACTCGTTGTTCCTGTAACTTTTTCATACGTTTCCTACGCTCGTGTGCTCCCCTACTAAACCATCCCCTCTTTTTCTGAGGAAATGGCTCTTCAGACTGAGCCTTAAATACAAAGATTCCTACTTCCATATCAGCAGAGTACCCCGAGAGGGCAGGCTGAGAAGAGGAGGTGTCTTTGCTTCTAGGCGAACCAGACAATTGACGGTACGCGTCAGATGGTCCTTGGTCGCTCATACTGTAAACTAACAGGTAGTCAGATAACACATAACAAGAAAATACAATTACGCACGTATTTCCGTAATTTACTTCCTAACACTTTGAATTTTGATGTCAGCAGAACACTTCTGTGGCTGAATCAGTGGCATAGCTCTGATACCACCTTCTGTCATAGCCCCCGATCCCTAAATCCCGGGAATGGCGGCCGCGAGCCAGTTTTGGTGGTATCGCGTTATTGTCTAATTTGGCAGCGGAAATTTTCATCAGGACCGTAGTTAGGAAATATTAAATCAGAGTAAACCACCACATTTTATAATATTAAATACATGGGTAAAACCCAAGTTTTCATTACAAACTGATTTACAGGGATAAATCCCACTTTATTGAAATAAAGACTTTCTTTTATTTAGGTAACTTTTATAGCCACTTTTCCAAGCCTTCAGTGTTGTCCAGCTGGCTTCTAATCGACTTTCACATTGTGTTACCTGAAACGCGTTTTAAAAAGGTTTTGTCAGTGGGAAATACTGGTGAGTGAATCCCAGTTTAATCAAGAAATATGAATTTAATTTAAACAGTATTGAGGGCGATTACAATGTTTATATCTACCCAATTACTCATTCAGTACTGTCAATCCTGACTTGTGGGTCATATTACACATTGGCTAACTCTTCGTCCAATGGTAACGTTACTCACATTTTGTATACAAAACCCCAACATACCGGCAGTAATCGTAGAATTACAAAGACTCAATCACTGCTAAATTGCATTGTAAAATAGTTAAGGTTTTGTAAAAACTGTTTACAAAAAAAGAGATTACTCACATTGCTGTTTTAGGGTTTTTAGTAAGGATTTCATGGGAATAATCTATAAATTACACAAATGCACGTGTGTTAGTATAATAACCCATTTTAACATTAGTAATACTCTCCCTGAGACGGCATTCAAACGACTACGTCGGGCAGAACCACGACAGCCGTTACGGAACCCTAGATCAATCGGGCAGAGTATCTAATACGTATCCAGGGGTTATAATACTTACAACGGAGCAGAACCTCGCTATTTAGGGGGGTATAATGCCCGGGTATAATGTATACTACGTAGAAATTGAGAGAGAAAGAAAGATTTTGAGCGACGGAAAGTGAAAGCCCGAGGCTTCCTTTTATAGGGCCTGATCTGGGTTTTCTCGCGACCCGCGTAAGAGTAGCCAAGGGGCTACGCGGCCCGCGTCAATGTTGGTCAACACGATAGCTTGGCTGGGTCATCGAGTAGGCTTGCCGTGTGTTGGGCCACGTGGCCGCACCGGGCTGTGCCATCTACCTGGTCTCACACGGCCCGCGTAAAAGCTTGGGGTGGGTCTACGCGGCCCGCCTCAGCTTAATATTTATTGTTTTTAATTTATTTTATATGTTATGTTATATTTCGGGCTCGGTTTTCACATACGGGATGTAATATAAGACATATTGGGATATTTTAAGATATATTAGGGTGTCAGAAAAATTATCAAGGGTGTCGGTTCAGGGTTGTTATACATCTCATCTTATGAGAGTCGTCATTCTTTCCCCAAACGAAGTCTCTCCGAATCTTCTCCAACTTCTTCGGGGCCGACGAGGGGGCCTTAAAAATCGATAAATAATACGAGGAGAGACTGCCCAAAACCGACTTGGCAAGAATAACTCTCCCCGCAAAGGATAGCGAATTTGCCTTCCAACTGGCCAACGTTTTGGAGAATTTATCAATGATCGGTTTCCATCTACTACGATTTTCATATTTGCCCCAATTGGTATCCCGAGGTATTTAGAAGGCAGGGAACCTTCCTTACAATTAAGAATCCTAGCCATTCTACCCACCTCCGAGTCGATAACACCTACTCCGATAAGATTGCACTTGCTTGCATTAACATTGAGCCTCGTAACTAGACTGAAGCAGCGTAGCAGACGGCTTAAAGCTAGCACATTCTGATCGGGCCATTCCCCAATAAAGAGCACATCATCGACGTAGCATAAGTGCGAGATGTACGACCCGTTATTTGGGAGATTAACCCCTTTGAACAATCCTTTATCCACCGATATTTTAACAAACATAGATAACACTTCTAGAGCAATCACGAATAGAAACGGGGACAACGGATCACCCTGCCAAAGACCCCTTTTGAAGGCAAACTCCCTCGTCGGAGACCCATTAAGCAGGACCGAACCATTCCCAGATTCGAGGCAACCTTTTATCCACTTAACCCATAACTCTGGAAATCCCATATACTCCAAAGACTTATAAAGTAATATCCAATTTAGGGAGTCACAAGCTTTATGGAAATCCACTTTGAAAATTAGCAACTGAGATTTTTGTTTTTTGGACCACGACACCATTTCGCTAACAATGAGGGCATTATCAAGGATGTTCCTTTTTCCTACGAACGCCATTTGACAAGGGGACACAAGGGAGTCCAGAACTAACATGAGACGATTGGCCAGGACTTTAGTAATAATTTTGTAAACTGACCCGACTAACTTTATCGGCCTGAACTGGGACAAGCAATAAGGATCGTTAACCTTGGCAATAAGAGTGATAAATGTCATGTTACAACCCCTGCTGAATTGACTAGTGGAGTGAAAGTCCCGCATCATTTTCTCCACAAGCGGCTTTAGTTCGTTCCAGTGTCGTTTGAAGAATCTCAAGGAGATACCATCGGGCCCAGGAGCTTTACCACCGTCACAATCCTTAATGGCTCTGTGTATCTCCTCTGAAGTGAACATAGAAACAAGCGAGTCCGCTTGAGATCGAGAGAGGGAAGGTAAATCAAAGTTGGTGAAGCTCGGCCGTCTCCGTATCAGTTCGGCATAAAGACTCCTGAACCATTTTCTAACTTCACACTTCAACAACTCTGACTCCCATACCCGACTCCCATTAAAAATAAGCTCTTGGATCCTGTTTCTAGCTATATTGATTTTGATGGTGCGGTGAAAGAAGGCCGAATTCTCGTCTCCATACTTGATCCAATTCACACGGGCCTTCTGTTTCAGATCCAGACACTTACCATGCTCGATTGTCTTAAGCTTGGCTCGGAGGCTGGCTCGTTCTTCCAAATCCCCAACCGAAAGGACAGAGGACTCCGCTTTCAGTTCTATCACGGCAATGTTATTAACTATACTAGCTAACTCCTTCTTCTCATTGTTCCTCACCATTTCCCTCCACCTTTTGATTTCTTTTTTGATCGATCGTAGAACCATAACGAGCGCTAAGTCACCGACGATGCTGGCATTCACACTGGCGACATTTAGAGCTACCAGACTATTCACAGTGTCGGAGCCAATCCATCAATTAAAAAGTTTAAACGGAGTTGGACCGAAATCGACATTATGGCATCCCAGAAAAATCGGCCTATGGTCTGAGAGACCTCCATGTAACACCTTCATATTCGTCGTAGGCCACCGATGCATAAAATAGTCACAGACTAAAAAACGATCCAGTTTGCTCATCTTTCTACCATCATCTGTCATGTACGTATACCTATCCCTTTGCATATTATATTCCAGGATACCTGCCCTCATAATAAAATCATTAAAAACACCAAAGGTAGAATCGTCAGACCTCGAGTTCTTCCTCTGGTCTGCGTTTCTCACTTCATTAAGGTCTCCCATAATCACCCAAATGCCTGGAGTGTTAACCTTAAGCTCTAAAATCTCCTCCCACAACAATCTTCGCCTCGACGGATCTTTGGGAGCGTAAACATTCATAACGTGGACCCTATCCTCAACATACAACATCCCAGATGTTAAAAGGAAACCATTACCTTTAATGATGGAGTCTACCTTCAAAAGCATAGGGTCCCAAATGGAGAAAACCCCACCAGATCTTCCCACGGCATCCAAACTCGCACACTCCATGCTCGATCTATCCCAAAAGTTCGACAGGAAGGAATCAGACAGGTTGGACTGGTGAGATTCCTAAATGGCTATAAACGAAAATCTGACTTCCTTCTTTAATTTCCTAATCCAGGCAGCCTTCTCTGGCTCTAAAATCTCCCTAATATTAAGAGACAAGAAATTCATTGGTTCGACCTTTTCTCCAAGTCCCCTTTCACCATCTTTTTCACCTGATTCTCGAAGCTCTCCAAGTGCACCCTCAAATTGATTCCGAACTCCATAGTCTTGCAAAATTCCTGATTGAAATCGGCATTGTTAGGGGTTACACCAATACCTGCATCATTCATAATAAGCGCCTCCATCACATTGTCCATCGGAATGTCGTTCTCAATAACGGCTCTTGCTCTCGTTTCGCTGACTTCTTGCCTGAAGATTTCCTCCAGGTTGAAGGGGTTAGACCCCATAGGATTCTTCGTCTCTTCTATCACGTTCTGAGCCAATTCCTCGTTTAAGTTAGGGGTTACAAAAGGGTGGGCTAATTCCGTTTGGCTAGTGAATAAACATTTGGACTTGGGCCGTTTAGTAATAAAGGTTATGGAATACTGGTCCAAGCGTGGGGTGGGCCCAGAAAGGGTTTGGATATCCAAGTCATCAATACTCTGGATATTTTCAACATTTAATTGTCTTGGGTCCCTCTCCTCCGCCGACATTGGAACACGCAATTCAACTCCCGTGGGGCTCGAGTCACGTGCATGGGAGGCATCCATGCAAACCTCTTCATTTTCCACACTTTCGTTTTCCAGGTCTTTTGGGGTTGTCGGAATGTTAACCGGCGTTTCGCAGCTAGCCGGAGATACAGGCACCGGGGATTTTACCGTGCCTAAGAAGGCGGGAGTCCAGGCCTCGAAAAATTCTTGCACCCACACTTTGAAAATCTGATCTTTCCAAGCAATATCGAAGGATAAGTCTACCCTTTCCCCGGAACTGACAAGTATGGCCATTCTATCCTCCAATAAGACACCGTCATTTATCTTAGTTGAGGATTTGCTGATGAGTCACCCGCATCTCTCCCCGATACGATTAAAAACGTGCCTATCCCACAGGTTTATCGGAACTCCTTTAACTCTAATCCAAGCAACCCGATCATATACGGGAGCAACACCTTCCCACATGTATAATCTAGCGAACCATTGAGTCCAAACATCATAATTCCTGCGTAGAAATTCGTCAGCTTCCTTAACCAAAGGAAAGGTAATCAAAATTTTTAAGCCTCCCACGTATCGCACCACTGCCCCCACCAAGCACTCATCTTGAAGAATACCCCCCATGTTTTCCATCACCGCCATACTACGCCAATCAGAGACTTAAACTCCCATGCTTTCTTAGCTTCAGTTTCCATAGGAGGTAAGTTAATTCTTTGTTTTCCTTTAGTTCCCCACGAGTCATCTGGAGGTCTAGGAAAATCCATTCTCCCCTTAGTTACTTCAGGCTGAATCGGATCAATGATATTGGTTTTGGTTTGGGTAGGAAGAGTGCCCAATCTAGAGAAAACCGACCTATGTCCGTTGGTATTGAGAGTTTTGCTCCCATCCCTAAAGAATTTAGCAAGAGAAATTTCCAGCATTGCCCTGTCAATTCTAACGTTGCTTATGACTTCCATCCACTCTTGGGGGTCCTTAACTCCCGAGAACCTTACAAAACCAAATCTATTTCCCCTACCATCTTTCTTACCAAGGATAAAAGCGTCTGAGAGATTATCAAAGTGTTCGAAAGCACGCTATAATCTTTCTTTGGTGCAGTCCTCGGGGAGATTGGAAACGAAAAAAGACGTATCTTTTCTGATCCTAGCCTCCCTTTCTTCGAACAACTTTTCTCTCCTTTTGTCATTTTTGTTGAGAACCGGATGCCACACTTGGTGCTTCCTATCCTTGTCTTGCTTAAGCTGACGTAGCTCCATTTCTTTCCTCCTCCGGAGCTGTTGCATCTCGTGAGGGTGACGATTTACATTCCGTTTTTTTGCCATGACACCCAGGCCGATCCCGAAGTCAGAATCACATGTCTTTAAAAGGTTAATAGGATTCGTACCAATCAAGCTTAACTATCACGATAGCCGCGATCGGTGACAGACCTACTAAGCAATCAAGACCAGGACACGAACTCGGGACCTCAAAAATAAAGGCAAGGGAACCTAAGAGCGATCTGACCTTGTAACTGCTAACGATGCTCGTGCCGAAAACAGTCCAATGAGAGACTGAACGATCACAGGATGTTACACAGTGAAGGGCAAGATCGATTAGGGAAAAGGTGATGGGAAGGAGTGGGGATGGGGGAAGGGAGAGGACGAGGGTGAAACTCAAAGTGAAAGTGAACTGAAACCGAAACTGCTTTCATTTCAAACCGGTGGACATATAAATCGGTGCGGGTTTCATAAAATAAACTGATTTGTGTACCTTTAACCCTAGGTGCGTTTAAGTATTTAACTCACTAGCCTAAAACAGCCCCTTGGAGATAAATAACACATTAATTTGTAATTTTCCATTATTACATGTAATATAATTTGTAATTAATTCTTATGATTTCTTTTATTGAATCATACTTCAATGGTCCGTCATTGATCCAAATTTACCTTTTAAAAAAGTATATGGGCATTTAACCTAATACTAATAAATATGTAATTAATTGCAACATTACATATGAACATTTAATTCTTTTTCTTGCTTCTCTTATTTCACACCCTTACTTTCTATATCTTAGGTGTTGTTTGTTTTTTCAGAGGTAAAACGTTTGCAGTCTGTGGACCACATCTGCAGACATCTGCAACTTAAGAGGTGGACCAAACCTCTACAGTCTGCAAGAAGAAGACTGTTTGTTTTTTAACTTCTGCAAGTGTTTGTCAATAAGATTCAAAGCGACAGAACAATAACAACAACACGATTCAAAGTTTTTAACTCACGTAATCAATTCATCATAACACATGTTAATTATTCCTAACTGCAAACTTTTAACAATAACACGATTCAAAGTGACAAAACAATTATTGCTAAGTGCAAATTTTTAACACCACATTTTCTCATTGGATGAATATTATAAAGCAAGTGGCAACAATCCCATTTCAAACAAGAAACATCAGCTCTATCTAAACAACATATACAAACAGCAGCTCTATCTCTGTGCAAAAAAAAAAAAAAAAAAGAACAACAAATCTAGGGTTAGAATCCGTACCAGATATCTTGAGTGAGTGTTTGAAGATGAATCACTATGTGAAATTGGAGCTGGGATGGTTAGGGTTTTAACCAAGCACAACTATGTGAACAGAGGTGGAGATGGAGATCGATGTGATGGCTTCGACGGTGGTCCGGTGGGTTCGACGGAGATACGCTGGCTTCGACGGTGGTACGTTGCCTTCGATGGTTGTACGGTCGCTTCGGCGGAGGTGGAGGTCGACGTGGGGGCCGGTGGAGGAGGTGGAGCTCGACGTGGGCTGCGGCGGAGGTGGAGATGCGGCTGGAGAAGGTGGAGGTTTGCTGGAGAAGGAAGCTAGGGTTTGAAGAATGTGTTTTGAAGAGTTTTGAAGAGGTAAGACCATGTCTGCCCGAGGAAGTGCTTCAACAGACATTTTTTAATGAATTCTCTTCTAAAAAACAAACAGGCTGCGGGCTCCAACATCAGCGCGTAGTCTGTGTGGGGCAGATAAAAGAGGTTCCGAAGTGCTTTTCAACAAAAACAAGCACCACCTTAATTATCTGATATTTTCTTAATTCATTCTGTATAAGACACGTATATATTTTGTTTTAAAAAAACACTTTTATATTTTTATATATCTACTAGAAGAGTTAAATGCCATTTAGTCCTTGTGATTTGGGCCAATTTGCCAGTTTAGTCCAAAGGTTTGAAACGTTGTCATTTTAGTCCAAATCGTTTCAAGCGTTGTCATTTTAGTCAATTGGGTTAACTTCATCCATTTTTTCTGTTAGCTAAAAGGGTAATCCGATCATTTTATATGGTCGAATTGTTGTTCTAGTTAACAGAATTACATATAAAATGACCGAAATGCGCTTCTAGTTAACACAATAAAGGGATAGAGTTAACCCAATAGACTAAAATAAAAACGTTTGAAACTATTTAGACTAAAATAACAACGTTTCAAACCTTTGTACTAAACGGGGAAAACGGCTCACACCAAGCTAGAAAGTAAACTTTCCCAACCCCAAAAATTTCAAACTTCCCGCCCAACAAAGCAAACATTTTTCACACCCCCCTTCACGACCTCTACTCTGTGCGCGCTCAACAATTTCATCATCAGATGAACTTCATTAACCCACAAAACCATTTCCCCCAAATCATTTCGCCTTAATTCCCAATAGCTCACTTTCTAGGGTTTATATGCTCCTCACAACGATGCCTGATTTAGGCAACCTTATAACCATGAATCCTCTCACTATCACTTCTTGTTCCAACAATTCCAGACCCGACCCGAATCCGAACAAGGAGCTAGAAAACCCGGTGGAACAGGAGAGTAATGGCCCGATGTGTGCTGCGATCAAGAAATTGACCGGTTCGAAGAGTCTGGATGATTATTTGAGGCAGTGGATTGCGAAGAACGAGGACCTCGGTGCTCCCAAATCGAAATCGTTTCTTCCTTTTCTTGTTTCAGCTCCAAAACTGGTAGAATTTTGATTATTGGATTGTTGTTTTTGAAATCTAGGGCATTAAAGTTGAATTATGGATTGAATTGTTGTTGAAGTAGTGTAGGGTTATTATGTGCTTGTTAATGTTAGGAAGTTTATCGTTATTAGTTTCTCTATGTTTTAGGGCACAATTTACTTATTAGGGGAAAGAATAATGTGTTGCATACATTATTGGTAGTAGCTATAGATTTGATTTTTAATGATGTAGTATCTTAATACGTGGGCAAAAAGCGGTAAACGGGTGGTGGGTGTTGAGCCGGCTTTGGCTTGATGTGCGCATCCTTACCCTGCGTTTTTGCAAGAGTTTGTCTTTAACGGTTTGAAATCTTACCATTGCTTCAATGTTCACCCCTAGTGTTTTAATAAGTATATGCATTAATTTACGTCGATTTATACCAAGGTTCAAAGAATCATTACTTGGATTCTTTTTAACTGAATTAACATATTGAAGATGATGTTAAGACATGCTTTCAAATCCATCTTTGTGTTTACTGAATTTAACAAATAGAATAAGATGTTGGTTTGAATGTATAAAAGAAATCTATAGACTATAATCAAGAAAATGAGGTAACTTGCACCATCATGTCATGCTTCATTAGGTGTTTCTTACAGTATCTATGAGATTTCTCCAGTTAGTAATCTTATTGAAAATAAGGGAATTACGGATTACCGATGGGACACAAAGTTGGTCTATGCAAAAGACCTACTTTTAAGAGTTACCTTTTTGGCATTCATGTTTAACTTAAACCTAATATAATATCAAATCGGGCACCGAAAATCGCATCTTACACCCTTATATATGGAAATATCAGATTATAGAATCTAGATATAAAGTTGTTACGAGTTTTAATCATGGAAATATTATCGCAGGCTGAGTGTCTTGTGTGTGAGAATGTAATCTACCCCGGAGAAGAGATACCGTGCGTCGTTCGTGATTGTAAAGGTTCTTATCACCTGACATGTGCAAGGAACTGGCTTGGATTTTCACAATCATCAAAAGCATTCAAGTGTCCTCAACATGTAATGTTTTTTTCTTATCATCAATACGTACTTCTAATTTTTTTACATATCTTACTATCCTTTTACTAGTATGCATTTGCAACATGTTAGTCATGTATAAAAGGTTATAGACGGAGAACATGTTCCATAATTCTATTAGTTATGTTTTAGCTATCTATTATAATCTCGTGTTAATGGTTGAGTGGTTGACGGTCTTTCTTGAACAGGCATGCTATCTATGTAAAAAGAGTTATCACTTATGGCGGTGTTCAAGATGTCATTTAGCATCACATGATAAGTGTGCCGCATACCCGGAGTATGTTTTGCATTTTAAAGACAACCTGTCGCAAAAAATCTGTTGGAGGCATGCTATCGATTGGCCACCATTAAAGGTCAATTTCTTCATTCATCATCATGAATTTATAATTATCATTTTTTTTATAAATGATTAAAAATAATTTTCTTACATCTTACTTGTCTGTCATTTATTGTGGAGGAGGTAATTTTGGCCCATTTATTTGTGAATGGGTGTATTTGGGTTGTATCTATCTCTCTAACCGGTCAAATGAGTAAAATTAACAAAATTAGTCTAAAAGGAAACATCATCACAGATGGGTTGAAGTAAACATCCCGATCATTTCATTCAAAAAACTGGATCATTGTTAACCTAAGAGTCTAACACAAATTATGTAATCATATTTGGTGACTAGTTACTTTTTAAAAAGCTGGACTAATATCGCTTCGGGCGTAAACCCTAAACAAAAGTTACTCATTTTGACCAAAACTTGTATTGACCTGTTACCAACCCGCCCATGTTGCTGCCTCTTATTTAAGTAGTACTAGCAACAATCATAGTTGTTAATAGCAGTCGCTACCCTCGCTCTATCGAATAGCGCAGCGAAGCGGGAGTTTCTCTCTATAAGGTGTTTAGTGCCTAAAAAGCGATGAAATAGCGATAAAATAGGTTTTGTTTTTTTTTTTTTTCATTTTAATAGATACAAGTATATACTGAAAAAAAAGCGTATATTAGGGTTTTTTTTGTTGCAGGATTTTCTAGTGTATCGCCATTTATAGAATTGCGCCTGCTATTTCATCGATATCGCTACGTAGCGTGTTGGTAGCTTGGCGCTATTTACCGCTATTCGCTATTAACAACTATGGCAACAATGTTCATTTGGTTTCACTCTAGGGTTTCTTGGTTGATCCTCATTTTAATTGATTAAGCTGGGTGACAGGACTGATTTATATCTTGTTGCATAAGCAGCCTGCAGCGCCAACTAACAGCGTAGAGGTGAGATTTCTAATGTATTTTTACTTATCAAATAATTGATGTACACGTTTGATGTATTCATTGAAACTTAATTTGGGTGACTCAATAACTGTTTTACCTGTTTCCTTTCTAAAATACTTTTTGTTACCCATTCATTTGACCTGTTTTTGGGCCATGTCTAATTCCATGCTAACCGTTTATCTATACACAATAGGAATTCTTTTGCCGTTTACCGTTACCATATATCGCGAAGGAGTTCAACATTGATCTCACATCTAAAGACCCCGTAGAGAAAGAACTGGTAGAGAACAACAGACTCGAGCCACCCGAATATGTGCATATCAGGCGTAGTATCCTTTTTGTTATTTTTTCCCCAATTCTATCAATCATTTTATCTCAGAAATCTTAGGAAAATGATCACGTGTTCAAATAATTTGCATATTTGCATTGTTCTTAACTAAAATAGACATCTACCTTGTAAAGAAAAAGCGTGATGGCACTGATCGGAGTACTGGATGCACCGACTGTAGTTCTAGCACGTGCTCTGATGATTGTGTATGCAGGTATTTTGCACTATGAATATTAACAATTTTGTTATAAATCATAAATTTCTATAGAGAATATCATGAAATATCATTTTTCTTAGTATGTTAAGTCTCTATGCCTCTATGGTATGTTATAACAATTTCATGAAAATAGCCTTGAGATACATGATTTATATTCATACATATGACACTGCATTTGGTTAAACAGGTCTCAGTGTATAAGCTGTTCAAAAGCTTGTCGATGTTCAGAAACATGTACAAACAAGCCCTTCAGAAAAGACAAAAAGATCAAAATTGTTTCGGTAATATTGTTAGTTAAAGCTTTTAATCTGTTCATAACTTGCTATTTTATACTAACAATGTGATATTTTTCTTCATTTTTGGCCCGTTTGTAGACTAAACACTGTGGATGGGGTGTAGAGGCTGCTGAATCTATCAAAAAAGGTGAATTCATTATAGAATATGTCGGTGAAGGTAATTGTTTCAACTTTCTTCTTGTATTTTGTTACATTCTTCTAGTTTTTGAGCAAATTGTTAATTTACTATGTTAATTTTTACTGTTTCAGTTATTAGTGATGCTTTGTGTGAGCAACGACTTTGGGACATGAAGTACAAGGGGCTTAAGAACTTTTACATGTGTGAAATTCGAAAAGATTTTACCATTGATGCCACCTTTAAAGGGAACGCCTCTCGTTTTCTAAATCATAGTTGCGGTCCTAATTGTAATTTGGAAAAATGGTAAGCATGATGAACCTCTTAATTGTTTTGCATGTTCTTTGATCTAGCTAATATAATCCTAAATGTTGAAATTTATATGCTTGACATATCTCCGAATCTAACGGGCCTTGTCTAGTTTACTCGAAACACTTTACATTGAGGTTTGGCCAGTTTTGCAGCTTTCGTCCAAAGGTTTATTTTTCCTTATCTGGATCCAAAAGGTTTGAAACCTTGCAATTTTCATTTGACTCATTAACTCCATCCATTTTTCTTCGTTAAGTCTGGGGTATTTTCGTCTTTTTTGTTAACTTAAAAGGCAATTTGGTCTCTTTCACTTTATGTACAAGCATTTAGCATAATGTACAAGTGTTCAAAATACCCTCACTAAATAAAAAAGACGAAAATGCCCCTGATTTAACGGAGAAAAATGGATAAAGTTAGCAAGTCAGATGAAAATGTCAAGATTTTAAAAACCTTTTGGATCCGGATGTGGAAAAACAATCCTTTGGACGAAAGTCGCAAAACTGACCAAACGTTAGGGACGAAAATGACATTTTACTCTTATATATTTTTATGTGTCAGATTTTACTACAATAATATATATCTCTAACAATAAACTTGGTGATATTTCTTCAGGGATGTTGATGGGGAGACTCGGGTTGGTGTTTTTGCTGCCAGAGCTATAGAAGCGGGTGAACCCTTGACTTACGATTATCGGTATGATACCCTTGACAATTGACATATGCATATAATTCAATGTTTGTTAACTAGGACTATTCATTGACCCAACAAGTTGACTTTCTAAAAAGTGTAAAATGTCATTTTCGTTCTCGAGGTTTGGCCACTTTTGCGACTTTCGTCTAAAGGTTTATTTTTTCGCATCTGGATCCAAAAGGTTTGTAATTTTTGCCATTTTCATCCGACTCGTTAACTCCATCCATTTTGTAGCGACAAGACAGGGGTATTTCCGTCATTCAATCTTGCCATTTTGACATATACAAACAACAAATAGCTAAAATGACGAAAATGCCCCTAACTTAAAGTTAAAAATGGATGGGGTTAACGAGTCAGATGAAAATGACAAGATTTCAAAGCTTTTGGATCCGTATGCGGAAAAACAAACCATTGGACGAAAGTCGCAAAAGTGGCCAAACCTCTGGGACGAAAATGACATTCTACACTTTTAAAAATAAGGACCACTTATTGACCGCAAAAGGTTAGTAGTCAGATATAGTATATGACATGATAGGATCACAGTCAATCCATAATGCCAATATGATATTTGAACCTTTAGCAAACCCACCCACCTTATCACATTGATTATAACTCTATTGATTTTGGCAAATTTAGGTTTGTGCAATTTGGTCCGGAGGTAAAGTGCCAGTGCGGTGCTTCGTGTTGTCAAGGGTATCTCGGTTCGAAAAAGAAGACACCCAAACTGGGCCTCTGCCTGCTTGACTGGGGTGCTAAACGTCGGAGAACCGCAACTGCTAGCTTAAGGATAATCAGACAATGATACATACTACATGCAACAAAGGTTAACCCGTGTTATATATTGGGTTTTTACCATTTCGCCCCAACGAAATAAAACTACAAAAGAAGGTATAGAGGAAAAGGGAAAATAGTTGTTTTTGTTCTGCTGTTGACATCTTTTATGACTTCCCTTAGATATGTGGACCGGACCCTCTTTTGGGGCCACAAAAATTTCATAACTAACTGATATTGAACGATATTCGCCTATTCGAGCCTTGTTTCTATAGAAACATCTGGTTATGAACATTGTCTGTGCACAAAGTCCTTTAATATACAGATTTAGATTAGATTATTAATTATTTTTTAAATTTTAAAAAAGAAAAAAAGAGTGTTTGCAGGTCAACTTCATTCAACCTTTTCGATCTTTACCAGAAAAACAATTTTTCGCCTAAACCAATTACATGACCCATTGACCCGTTCAGCGCTAGTTATCTGAAAAAAGCAAGAGAATGACATTTTAAATTTTATGTCTGAATCAGTGAAACTTAATATGCTAATAACACTTGTTAAGACTCAGCTTATAGACTGGGCACCGGGCTTTTCTCTTGATTTATTTTCTAACCTGTCTTGCAAATTGAATAATATAAGCGGGCTGGGCTTGGACTCAACCCGGTCTTTAAGGGGCAGGTTTTTTTTCGGTCCAGTATCTTGACCAGTCTCGGGCCTGGGTCTGATTAAGTGATTAGTGTACCTCCATGATAATCTGCAAAAGAAACTTGAATATCTTTTCCCATCTTTTTAACATTAAATTCATCTTGCTGAGCTTGCAAATGCTTAATTTGTTTGAACTATTGAGGGTGTGAAAGCATAGGGTAGAACTAGCACTGTTAATCTGTAATGTGTGAGGTATTGAATTGTCCAACGGGTTGGTGGGTTGTAAGTGGGTCGTTAACGGGCTGCAAGTTGTAATGATTGGGTTAAACATGTCATGAACGGGCTGACCTTATAAGTAAAATAATTTAATTCTAGTTTTGAATGCGCTGACATGTTTAATTAAATGGGTTAAACATGTTAACCCAAGCATGACATGCAGTCAATCGCATTCCATAGGATTAACGTTTGCTAGTTACCTATTAACAACCCCTTTGCAGTTCATCATGAGCCAGTATCCAAATACGGTAATACCTAGTCTTCTCTTTACGGCCATGTTAATGCTCACATCTACTTAAATCATTGTTTGGTCGAGTCCAGACCTTCGGTCAATCTTTTTATAGGGAAACTATCTATAACAACCTACGAACTTACAAATCAAATACGATTATGTTCATTAGTTCATACACTTTTTTTTTGTTAATAAAGTCGTTAAAATACTTTTATTAACACACAAAAAATACAACTATTGACATAATCGTGTTTGATTTGGAAGCATGTACGAAAACTTATATTTTGTATGACCATACAAATATAATTTATATCGTGTTAGATAATCTAATCTAGCAATATATTATATAAAATATAGCATCAATCATAGATGAAAGAGGCAATGTTATTATGTCTTTTATTGACATATACGTACACCACCACCCCACATTGCTATAGAAACAGTGAACATGCTTATTTTTATGTTATCTTCTTTTGTGGTCCTTTTCATACTTGAGGACATTGGATGGAGAAAATAGAAAGTTTCTTCTTTACTTTCTTCATTCTACACAGTCACACATAAAATAACCACACACATTTGTATATATACATGAGGAATTTAAATATAGAAGTAAATGTACTAATTAAGTAGAGAGCTGTGAAAATTAGGTAATACCAGTCTTTTAAAACAAGGTCTCGGAGGTCGAGTACTTCCTGATAAATCGCTACAACGTAGGCTGCCGAGGCCCAGGCACTACCCGAGTACTCTCAACTCCAACTAGAGAGCGACTAGCGACATTTGCAACCATGGGTAATACATTTGCACATAGCGTATGAAAGATAATTATAAGTAGTGGGAGGGAGAAAGAAAGACGGCCACGTAACTGACTTCTATATCACATCTAAAACAATAGATACAAGTGTTTATACAATTCTAACCATTCCTTATTTTAGATATTTCATGTTTGAACCACCATCTCTTAAATAATTAAAAAAATATATATATATATATATATATATATATATAAGAAAAATGGTATACATGTGATGTACTCACCCATCTTTCTTGAAACTAGAATTAAAAAGCATAAACATAACTAGTTTGGTTGTTCGTTTATATATATAGCACACATATGTATAGGTCATGTGTATGTTATATTACATATACAAGTGTTTTTTGGGGTTTTTTTAATCAGATTTCAGGTTTTCGAATCGGGTTGTTTGAGGGAAAAAGTAAACTAATAACCGACCAGTTAAAGCTCGGGTTAATTGGGTTTGGGTAGTTCAGATGTGGTTAACTGGGGTCGGGTTTGATCGGTTTCCGATTTGAGCATCAAAATCTATCATGCTACTAAACGTGGGGACTCAAAAGAGTTTGAAATGCTTTATAATCACAAACAAATGCTATGGGGGTACTCAAATATGTGGAATCTTCCGTATTCCAGTTAATATGTTATTCTATGAAATGATGTTGCAAATGTGTCGATAACTAAACAGCCATTTAGTTACGGTTTGGAACAAGTGAACTAGTTACGGTTGTATTTTGTGTTTTTTGTTGGGAACAAGTGAACTACTTACGGTTTTGTGTTTCCAGCCACTCTTTCTATCGGCCACCACCATCCACAACCGTGCACCACCACCTGCAACTACCATCTGCCGACCCCGACTATCGTGACTTTTAACTAATTGTTTTAATTGAGTTAAAGCCAGGGAGTAAACAACCGAAATACCCTTACTTTTAATTGAACGTTTTAACTGAGTTAGAGGCAGGGAGCAAACTTGCGACAAACTCGAAAGATCAGGGAGAAAAATGACTATTTTTAAACTATTGAAGCAAAACCGTTAAAATGACCAAATGACATGAAGGAAAACGAAAGTTAACTAAAAGAAATTAAAATCCTCGTATTTACATACAAAACGGGGCGTCTCTCCCTCTTCTCTTGCCGGAACCCTAGGATGGCTCGCCGATGAAGATCTAAGTGGATTAGAGTGTGAGGTTTAATCGGTTCTCCTTTTGGTTGTAACCTTGATCTAACCTTTCCTTCTAATTGCTTTTTGACTCATCCATTCGTTGCCTAGGCTTCCTTTTCTTGTTCGGTTTCTCGCTCTCTATTGTTTTCCTGGGTGGCTCAACGCTGAAGATTTTAGTGGTTTCGTGTGCGAGGTCTCTTCGGCTCTCGCAGTGGCTGTGAGCCTTGGTTTGACCTTTCATTCTATTCGATTTCTTGACTCGGCCATTCGCTGCCTGGGTGTTCCCGGTGTTCTTGTTCTCGGTTCTTTTTCATGGCGAATTAGGTCACCAAATTTTTCGTGGCCAACATTCCGGATGGTTGTAGACCGTGAGACTTGGATTATGGAGATATTGCTGGAAGGTACATTGCAAGGAAAAGAAACAAAGATGGTCTTAAGTTTGGCTTCATCAGTTTCAGAGGGATTAAGGATTGGAAGGAGATGGAAAAGAAGCTGAAACTAGGTAAAAACACGCTGAAGATTAATTTGGCTAGGTTTGCTAAGGAGAATGGGTCGAGCGAGAATGAAGTATTTCCGTCAGGTAACAATTTCGTTGAAACCAGGAAGGTGGAGTCGGCAAAGCAGATCAAGATGGACAGTTACACTAGACCTGGATGCTCGTATAGTATGGCGTTGAAGGATGATTCGGTTGTCAAGAATGACGAGATTGTGATTAATGTGAAGGCAGAAGTTTCTGCTTTGGGGAGTCGCCACGAGAGAGCTGTCCTCGCCAGAACTAGGGATTTTTCAACGTTAATTTCGATCAAGAACCTATTGTCAGGGGTTGGTTACGAAGGTGTTGAAATCCAATATGTGGGGGGGGGGGTTTAATTTGTTGTTAGTCTTCGTGAACAAGGATTCAGCTGTCGAGTTTCATAATCGTGATGAGGTCTGGAACGTCTGGTTCTCCCATGCAGACTTATGGGTGGGGCAGGCTTATGCTTACGAGCGTCTAGCTTGGTTACGTGTTCATGGAGTCCCACTGCATTTCTTTTGTGATGAGGTTCTTCTAGACATTTGCTGCCGCTTTGGGATTGTCGCTAAACCCCCACAAATTACGGATCAGGACAATGATCTTTCCATGGTTTGTGTAGGTGTCGCAACCCCCGTCCCCTAATTACCCGGGAACGGGCGGCCGCGGCCAGTTTCAGTGGTATCGGTGTTTATCATTTTGGCAGCGGAAATTACATCAGGACCGTAGTTAGAAAATATTTTATCAGAGTAAAATACCACGCTTTTATAATATTAAACACATGGGAAAATCCCAAGTTTCAAATACACACATTTTCATAGGGATAAACCCTATTTTATTTAAATAAAAACATCTCTTTATTTTGGTAACTTTTATAGCCACTTTTCCAAGCCTTCAGTGCTGTACAGCTGGCTTCTATTTGGCTTTCACATTTTGTTACCTGAAACGCGTTTAAAAACATTTTGTCAATTGGAAATACTGGTGAGTGAATCCCAGTTTAATCAAGACATGTAAAACCATGGTACAGTATTGAGGGCGGTCGCGCAATTACATTTGTTTCCATCTACTTTAATTACCACCCACGGTACTGTCTGTCACACCCTGACTTTTGCGGAAGCATATGATGTGTGACTGGTTTAATATCATTGCATTCAATCATAATAAACGACTACATGATCAAAACGATGTTCATCCATTCATTAAATAAAAGTATTACAAATACCAGTTATTCCAGTTTCAAACACAACCTTCGACTACGATACAATTCAACAAAAGTGGATGACATCTAAACTTGGAATTTACTTCTAGAAACAACATCCGCGCCCAAGATCCAACTTGTTACCTGAAATACATGTAATTTTGGAAAACATCAACAAAAGTTGAGCGAGTTCATGCGTTTGTGTGAGTACCGAAAATCTTGTAAACCTTTGAGAGATTCCTTTTGGAAACAGATATGAAAAGTATTTATGAACATAAATAAATGTTTTGCAAGGACATTAAAGCATGTGAGGATATAGGGAGCACTCGAAATGAGTAGGCTTATACCCTTGTCGATTTCCCTCGACTATGTCGAATTCCCCTTCGACTATGTCAATTCACCTTCACTATGTCAATTCACCTTGACTATGTCGATTCACCTCGACTATGTCGATTCACCTCGACTGGGACACTGAAGCACTCAAGTGGTCACAAGTACCATGAGTGGGGGTCTGCCGTACCCGTTAGATCTAACCTTTGTCCCTAATTAAAAGTTGATGCCATTTCAAATTTAGTCTATGCTCACATGATCTAATAGTTCATTTCATAGCGTTTAAACATTCGTAACATGTATTCCACCCCCGAGAGTTATAAAACCAAAAAACAGTTAAGAGAAAAGGGGGTCATGAACTCACTGTTTTGCGTCTTCGGTACTCGTAACTCAAATCCTTTCAGCAAACACGACTACCTACAATGTACTAGGGTCTATTAGACGAACGGGCTGTGCCTTGCCTTAGTATTTACGTGTTTGAGTTACGTTTCTTTTATGCCTGGAATATTATTCCAATTATAATTACTTGTTAAAATAATAATAATTGTTTTAACTTTAAATTATACTTAATTTTGGAATAGTTGTTAAACAATATTTTTGTAGTAATACTTCTCAAGTATTTATATTCGTATTTTCTTCCCAAGGATGGGGGTATCTCATACATGTATATACGTATTCTTGTATTTGTATATCTTGCCATGTATTGGCGTCTAGGGCTGTAAACGAACCGAACGAACACGAACAAGGCCATATTCGTGTTCGTTCGTTAAGGAAATTAACATGTTCGCGAACTGTTCATGAACTCATACCGAACGTAAGTTTATGTTCGTGTTCGTTCGTTAAGAAAATTCAATTGTTCACGAACAGTTCGTGAACACTGGTCTTGAACACAAACGAACGCAAGCAAATACAAATGAACGCAAACGAACATTTAACTTGAAAATAAAAAAATGAAAACATTGTTATCCTTAAAGAAAGGATATAAGTAGTTAAATACAACCATTAAATGATAACTCAAAACACAAGAAGTCTATCACACCACCAAACGATAAATATAGTTTAACTAACTTAGACATAATTATCTCAAAAAATGTCTTAGAATGTCCAAATTTTAGCTAACTTAGAAAAAATGGGTTTTAAGTTTTCAATATGTTTAGATAAAAGGTTTATTATTTATTATTTTTTAATATAATCAAACGAACATATTACCGAACGTTCACGAACGTAGTCGAACGAACAAGACCTGCGTTCGTGTTCGTTCGCTAAGCTAACCGAACAGAATTTTTTGTTCATGTTCATTCATTAAGCTAATCGAACGAACATAAACGAACTTCCCGCCGAACGGTTCACGAACTGTTCGCTGAACGTTCGGTTCGTTTACAGCCCTATTGGCGTCGTATTCCGGTGTGTACGTATTTTCTTAATAAATATCCAATATATTTTCAAAACAATATATTTTCAAGTCTTACTTAGAAAATATATATAAACTTATTTCATCCCAAATGTATTTCAAGTTTATCCAAGAAAATATATGTTTTTCCCAAAAATCATACATCTTCTAGGAAAATATATTTTTTTTTACTTCTCAAAAATAATATATTTTCTCCTTGTCGAAAATATGATATACTTTGTAATAATAATAAAAATCATATTTTCATTTCTTTCGTATCCAAAATAATATTCACCAAAAAATATGCTCATAAAGTATTTTCCGAAATATTTGTAAGTTACATTCTATCGTTTGGTTTCACAATATTAAGTGGGTAACTTATATATGTATTCCTTGTGATTTTTGGTATTATTTTGGATTGTAAATTCTTGGTATTTTGTTAGGTTATATTACTTTAAATCCTAAAATAATATAACTACTACACAAAGTTTACAAATAATCACACACAATGTGTCTTTAATGTAAATATATATTCTAGATAAATATTTACCCATTTTTATTTATAAAAAAAAGACCAACCGCCAATACTTGTATTTTTGTAACAAAATTTATGACAAAGTTTATATTGGAAACTCATGACCAAAATACACTTGTAAATATTTGTTTAGAAAATATTATTCTAAGTGTTTATATTTTTAGAAAATTTTGCCATAGTTTCCCCTAAAAATGGAGGTGTCCATGCTATCAAAGCATATCATTTTCTTTTCAAAATCATCACAAACAATCAACAATAATTCTACGCTTACCGAGTGCCAAAACAATGCTATAACAATCATGAACTTGAACTTTCATAAAAAAAAACTGGTAGTAACTTGTAGTGTGTTTAGTGGATTTAGTTACCCTCCAAAATGTCTTTACTTCTTCATAAACTTCATTTATGAAAGATTTAGGTGTTTACAACTTGTAAACATGTTTTTCAAAAACAATTCTTTATGACATCTTCTTGTTTCACAAGTGTTTATACACTTGTTTTACCACTAAAAATAGTGTATATTTAAGTAAGAACCAAATCTATGTTAAATCTTGTCATTTAACTTGGTTTCTGATGCGTGTGTAGTGTAATATATTTTAGATGTATATTTTAAGCCCCTTTTACACTTTTAGCCAAGTTTTAAATTTATAAAACACGATATTCACTAACACTAAACACACATATGGGCAAGTGCACCCATCGTGGACGTAGTATAGTGTTGGTAAGATACCGAGGTCGTCCAAGGACACAAGAGATTTTAGTACCGGTTTATCCTCAACGTCTAACCAAATCAAAATGTTAGAAAAGATTTTTAAACTAAGAAAATAAAAACTAACTAAATGCCGAAAAATAAAATAAAAATAAAAACAGATAGACAAGATAAATCACTTGGATCCGACTAGTGTAGTAGTATAACCTTTGATTATTTTCGCACTTTTGCACTTGTTATGGTGGTGGATGATGGTGTTATGGTGGTGGTGGGTGGTGGATGAAGTGTGAGAGAGGTGGTGTGCCAAGGGATGAGTTGCAATGAAATCAAACACTCCTATTTATAGGCTGAACAGAACCCTGGGCACGGCCCCATGTCCGCCGCACACGGCCCCGTGCCCGTCTGACAATCTCTCTCCTCATTAATTGCGCCTGCAGTACTTTCGCCACGCCCCCGTGTTCACTGGGCACGTCCCCGTGGTGGGCAATAGAAGCTTCTATAGGTTTGTCTTATCTGCTGCTTCTTGGGCACGGCCCCGTGCTGGCTGAGCACGGGGCGTGTTCAGTCTTCTGCCTTCTCTGTGTGTTCAGTCTTCTGCCTTCTCTGTTTTACTTGGGAGGATGCTGTTGAGGGGTCGGGCAATCCACTTATGTTCCTTTTCTTTTATTTATGTTAGATTTAGCTGTCTTTTTGCTTCTTTTGTTAATTTGAGATCATTTAATCCTGAAAATACAAAAGGAAGACAAAAACACTCTTTTTCCAACATTAGTACTAAAAAACGGTTAGTTTTATGCCTCATTTGATGTAATTTATATGTTGCATTTTACACACATCAAATACCCCCACACTTGAATTTTTGCTTGTCCTCAAGCAAAACTCTTTAATATGTGGCTTACACTCCCAAATGGCATGGGTAGAAGAGAAGGTTTTGGCTTGTCATAGAGTGTCGGAAATCCAAGATCTTTATTGGGTTTTATTTTTATGTATTTACAATCCTATTCGTTATGATTTATTTAGAACGTTTTATAAGAGAAATTACTTATTTGGGCATAGCATGCCTTTTTAAAATTCCATTTATATAAGTTCACATCAATGTTTTAAAAACCGGTAAATATCGGCCGGTTATATCGGTATTACCGTTTCCAGATTTAAATCCGGTACGAAACACCCCGGTAAATAAGTGAAACGGCATAAGGTTTGTACCGGCGGTAAAATCCGGTATACCAGTTTGAAACGTAATACCGGTACCGGCCCAGGGTTATTTTAGTTTGGGTTGTTACTTTTTTAATTATATATGTTACTTATCTTACGTAATTTTTATATATCATGATTATTCGTAACTAAAAGTTCTTATTTAATATTGTATGAAACGAAAATAGTTGATGTATTCAACACTCAAATGGCTTAAACATATCGTACACTTTCATTTAAAGGAGCTTGTTGGAAAACTGAATGGTTTTCGATTATCTTTTGAATTATTTTTTATTGTGGATCTACTGTTGAATCATTTTTAATATGTAATCATACATTTTTGGATTAATTTTTGAGTTGATGTTGTAATTTATGAAATTATAGAATTAGTTAGTCAACCCGGTTGAACCGCTCGGTACAACCCGATTCAACCGATTGAACCATTTTTTAGCCTAATCCGGTTTGATTTAAAAACCGGTTTTTAAAACGTTGGTTCACATACCTCACGGGAGAAATCACTCACACTCGGCCGAAGGTGTAATTTTTTAGTGAATCACTCGAGAGCGGCATGGAACTTATTCCTACCATAGGCTTGCCAAGCAATCAATCCTCCTCCTTTTTAACTTGTTACCTTTGTAAATATCAAGAGGACTTTTTGGGTCAAGGCTTGGGCTAAAGGTGGGTAGTTGGGTTAGTGGTTAGTAAAAGGGCGAAAAGCGTAAAAAGCGTCGGTTTTCGTAAGACCTTTTTTTTGACCTTTTATTTTAATGAAGCAATTTTTTCAAACAAAGTTCTTTTTGATAACCTTGTTTGTTTATTTCTTTTGGCTTCATTATTATCATCATTTCTCTCTCTTTTTTTTTTTTTTTTTTTGATAAGGAAGTCATAAGAAAAACCGCGCTTTGTTACTAAAATAAAGGGTTTAAAATGAAAAAGGGGTTTTGGTGGGAAAAAGGGTGTTTGTTTTGGGTTAAGAATTGAAAAGGTTTAGGCTCAAAGGGGTTTACTAGGGGGATTTTGGGTAGGTGGTAAAAAAAAGAAAGAAAAAAATAATGGTGTAGAAATAAAAAGGGGTTAGTCCTAATGCCTCCATCATTTACTTACTCGGGTTTAAGTTGGTAAGGACCGGGAATGTATCGTCGTGGCAAGTTCTAGAGTCGTAAGAAATCAAGCGACTATTCACAGAAGAAACGAAAAATGAGCATTTAGTTTAAAGATGTATATTTGTATGCTCAATAAAGGCTCAAAACTCACTTTTGTGGGAATGGGTTTTTATGTGATCAAGTATATATAATCAAATTTTAACTAAGCTTGTCATGCCGTTTCATAATTTTCTTATGTTGGTTCTTTTTATCACGACGTTATCGGTTGTAAATTTGTAAAAATATAACCTTTTTAGAATTTTGAAATTCCCAAATTAAACCAAGACAAGTAAAAAAAATGAAAAGTTTTTGAAAAAATTTGGGGTGTTTAGCGGTTCCAATAGAGTTTTGTGTAAGGCTTGTAATTAGGACTTGCAAAATTCAAGGTTTTAGCATCCCCCCACACTTCAATTACACATTGTCCTCAATGTGTCCCAAAAATAAGATTTTCGGTTGATTAGAATGTGTAAAAGTGGGTTAAAAACAAGATTTTATGTTACTGGTTAGCTGAACACGGGGTGGTGTTGGCTGAGCATGGCCCCGTGTCCAGACTGCCAGTACCAAAAGTAAACAGAAGGCTGGGCACAGGGGCGTGTTCAGTGAGCACGACCCCGTGTCCAGTTACCTGAACTGGGCATTTTCTGCAGAACCTTGGGCACGGGGCGTGTTGGGTGAGCACGACCCCGTGCTAAACTTGCTGTAATGAAGAAAAATTGTCGGGAGGCTCTGTTTTTGTGCATGGGGTATGGGTTCAAGCTTCCCTTGGTATCCTTCACCATCCTGAGTGTGTTTTATTCCTGAAAATTAAAACTAAACTAGAAAATATAAAAGTTAATCTAAACTAAAACTAAGGATAGTTCCGCGGAATGCCTCCGTGGTACGCCACGTTTATAAGGGTCCTTGGCTAGACCCACCTTATCAGGTGGTTCTGGCTCACCTTCAATTAGGGGGTCATTGTTGCCAAAAGGATATTTCATTGAACGCTCAAGATCTATGCTCCTTTTGAATGCCCCTAAGTGAAGAGGTAGATTATTAAACTTCCGGTTTTTCAAAGCTTCATGAGTTCTTACAAATGGTCTTCCTAACACTAGAGAAGCGTCATCGGGGATGACGAAGTCGGTTGGAATAACCATTTGATTTGTTTGAACCAAGACATCCTCAACTACACCGATTGATTTTATTACTTTCCGATCGGATAGAAAAATGGGTATTTGAAGTGGAGCAAAATCACTAATACTTAGCTTTTCAAAAATGTAGTTAGGCATTATGTTAACACAAAGATCTTTATCAATGGTGATATTACTAATAAATGAATTTTGAAAGAAACATGGAACCGGTGTAATGTTAATTTCAAAAGGATCTTCTTTTATTAGCGAAGTTTGATCATTAGTTAACTTAACACTTACCATTTCTTCAATTTTTGTATTAGTGTTTAGCTCTTTAAAACTTAGCATGAGGGGTTACTAAACAATGATTTTCAAAAGAAGGTGACAAGAGATTAATTTTTTTTCTAAATTAGACTCTTCTTGTAATTCAACGTTATCGACCTCACCCCTTTCGTTGTTTAACTCATGTGTCGGTTTTTCACTTATTTGTTCTTCCATTTTTAATTCCTCATTTATCGTTTCTTCCTTTTTTAATTCTTCTCTTGCGCGGGACTCCTCTTCCCTTGCGCGAGATTCTTTTATGCATCGTTCGATGGTTTTAATGTGTTCTAATATCCTATCGGTCATTTTGGTGATAGAGAAAGGATTGGGATCCTCGAAGCTTGAATCCGGTTGTTCGATCATTGGTTCCTCATAGTACCCATATGAAGTAGATGGTTCACACCATTGTTCTTCATTGTAAGTATATGATGGATAAGAGTCGAAATTTTGTTCTTCATAGTACTCATATGAGGTGGGTTGTTCACGCCATGGTTCCTCATAATAAGTGTATGAAGGTGGTGGCTCATATCTTGAATCTTCAAAGTATGAGTATGAAGGCTCATACCTTAGTTCATCAAAATATGAGTATGAGGGAGAAGGTTCATACCTTGGGTCTTCATAGGATGTGTATGAAGTTGATGGCTCGTACCTGGGCTCCTCATAATGGTTGTAAGAAGTGGATGGTTGAAACAAGTTACAATATTGTACCGAGTGCGGGTTACCACAATTAGTGCAATAGTCTCTCATATAATCATCCTCCTCATAGGTGTAGTTGTAGCCCCCTGAGTATTGATCCATATGGATCACTCAACAGACCACAACTGAGTCTCGGGACCAGAAAACAAAAACAAAGCTGGAAACAGAAGTTGGACACGGCCCTGTGTTCAGTGTACACGGCCCCGTGTACAGGATTTGTATCTGGGCGTTTTAATTAAAGTTACTGGTCTCGTTGAGCACGGGGGCGTGTTCAGTGAGCACGGCCCCGTGTTTAGACTCTGTATCTGGGTATCTAACTAAAAATATGCAGCACGGGGGCGTGTTCAGTGAGCACGGCCCCGTGTTCAGGCTACTGTAAATGCAAACTAAACTAAAATGCAGAAAAATGTGCGCGCGTTTTAAAAAGGTTTTGAAAAACTGATTAGGCCGTCGATTTTAAGCTTTCTTAAAATCCTTGTGTACCCGGCAGTGGCGCCAAAAACTTGATGCGTGTGTAGTGTAATATATTTTAGATGTATATTTTAAGCCCTTTTTACAGTTTTAGCCAAGTTTTAAATTTATAAAACATGATATTCACTAACACTAAACACACATATGGGCAAGTGCACCCATCGTGGACGTAGTATAGTGTTGGTAAGATACCGAGGTCGTCCAAGGACACAAGAGCTTTTAGTACCGGTTTATCCTCAACGTCTAACCAAATCAAAATGTTAGAAAAGATTTTTAAACTAACAAAAAATAAAAACTAACTAAGCGCTGAAAAATAAAATAAAAATAAAAACAGATAGACAAGATGAATCACTTGGATCCGACTCGTGTAGTAGTATAACCTTTGATTATTTTCGCACTTTTGCACTTGTTTAAGAGATTATCTTAGTTATTGTAGTAGGCCCCTGTTTTGAAGGCGACGTTACCCTCAACCTAGTAGTTTGAGTCAGCAAGGATACAATCCTAAAGGGTCGGATTATTGAAAGATAATGAATTAAGTTATTAATGCAAATTATGGTAGGCCCCTCTTTTGGAGGTGACGTCACCCTCGACTAAGTAGTCTGAGTCAGCAGGGATACAGTACTAAATAGCCGGGTTATAGTATTAATAGTAGTTAACTTATGAGGGGGTCAAAGAGTTTGGATCCCCGCCATCCAATACCTATGGGTATTGAAGGAGATCCTACTAAATTTGACCCAGGTCCCTTGCAGGACCTCTAAACGCTGAACAAGGGCAAGACCCTTACCAAACCGTTCCCTTAACCCCCGACCAGGTAGCCAACATACCTTCATATAGACCGTGGAGATATGAATGGTGAAAATCTTTTATTTTATATAGACAGTAAAATAATGCCAAGACACCACGGACAAACGATAAGGAAAAGTCACCTTCAACATAAGCAACTAGTTATTAAAGTCATTAATACAAAACCAAATAAAAAGTGCAAAAGATTAAAAATAAAAAGTATTATACTAAACACTTGTCTTCACCAAGTGATGTAAGAGACTTAGGCAAACATGGCCTTGATTGTCAAGAACTCTTACGATCAATCTTGGATCCCGAGACGACTCACACACTCTATGATGGACAATGGATGATGGTGGTGGATGATGGTGTTATGGTGGTGGTGGGTGGTGGATGAAGTGTGAGAGAGGTGGTGTGCCAAGGGATGAGTTGCAATGAAACCAAGCACTCCTATTTATAGGCTGAACAGAAGCCTGGGCACGGCCCCGTGTCCGCTGCACACGGCCCCGTGCCCGTCTGACAATCTCTCTCCTCATTAATTGTAATTCGCAATTACAATTAATGCGCCTGCAGTACTTTCGCCACGCCCCCCTGTTCACTGGGCACGACCCCGTGGTGGGCAATAGAAGCTTCTATAGGTTTGTCTTATCTGCTGCTTCTTGGGCACGGCCCCGTGCTGGCTGAGCACGGGGCGTGTTCAGTCTTCTGCCTTCTCTGTTTTGCTTGGGAGGATGCTGTTGAGGGGTCAGGTAATCCACTTATGTTCCTTTTCTTGTATATATGTTAGATTTAGCTGTCTTTTTGCTTCTTTTGTTAATTTGAGCTCATTTAATCCTGAAAATACAAAAGGAAGACAAAAACACTCTTTTTCCAACATTAATACTAAAAAAGGGTTAGTTTTATGCCTCATTTGATGTAATTTATATGTTGCATTTTACACACATCAGTTTCTTTGGAAAACTATATTTGAAATCATCCAAGTTTATGTCTAGTAACCATGTTATATGCTTCATTATTCATAAAATCATTTTCATTTTTCAAGTTCATGAAAACATAAAGCATGATGATCTTGGTCTTTCACAAGATCACCACCTTAACTTACTAGATCATGTGTTTAATTACAATCTAGTAGGTTTCTTAAGATGTCCAACATCACTAACACAAATCATCAATCATCAAGAAGCAAATAAACACTATTCAACATGTATTCATATGTTAACAAGCTTATGTTAAAGTTTCATGATTATGTTCTTTAGTGTTCTTCAAGATTAACAATGTTCCTCATCTTTTAACCATCAAAATATGAAGTAACAAGAGATCATAAGGGCCTTACTACTAGCTCTATGGCTAGGGATGAACACAAAATGTTGGAGATGGCAAATGGGTTGGATAATAGCAAATGGGAAAGGTCCTTCAAGATCTACAAGCTCCAAACTTCCTTAAACACCTTCTTACACCTTTGTAAGTATATGGAATGATTGAACTTGAATGAATGATGATGGTGGTGTGGGTGGTGACCTTTGCCCGTGAGGGAGCAAGGAGAAGAGGGAGAGAGTGGAGTGTGTTAGTGTGTGTGAGATGTGAGCCCTTAATCCATCTTATAACCATCTAATTCTTTTATCCATTGGATAACATGTTCCATTAGTACATAACAAGATCTTCCACAAATCTTATAAGATCTAATGAAATCAAAGGAGATTTAGTGTGATCAAGGGTGGGCCACACCCTTGATGTCGTGAACATGGGGGGGGGGTACTAGTTGGGTTTTAATGGTAGGTGTCACACCCCGATTTCCACGTGTATCACCGGTGGGCCCGGTGGGGGATTACCGTGACGTAGTTGGCAACAATATAGTCAAACCACACAATTATATAAATGCACAGCGGAAGCTTAAAGATAAATATATACTTCAACCTCGGGTTGTAATATCAAATGTATTACAGAAGTCGAATGTATCCATAGCGGATCAAAATAATAATAAAGTGTTGTTCATTCAGACACATCATCGAGTTTGCGAGACTATCCGTAATGCTTAGGAAGCTATTACCAGCCCATTTCGTATAGTACCTGCACTTAATCTTTTGGGGAAAAATACGTCAGTTTACACTGGTAAATACGTTCAACTGACACATTTGAAAATGTTTATTAAAATTGATTTGAATGCACAAGGCACAAATTCTTTTATAACTTGGGAAAATTATTAAAATCTTGTGAACGAATTACATGTCCTTTTATGCGTTCAGTAGCCCGGGATCCTGTCCGGGTTAAAGATTAATAGACACACCACATTTGCGTAAAACCGTAGTATAAGAACCAACGGCTACGTCTTTTAAATAATAATGTCGACATAATATACCGGGTGTACGCCTACACCGGGATGTCGAGGTCGTGGCCATTTCGTAAAATGATGCCAAGGATATCCGGGACAACGGTCATTAACCCCCCAAAGGCTTTTAAGAAACAAAACTGTTTAAATGAGCCGATCATATTATTCAATTAACCACCTAAGCGATGGAAGATATGATGCTCAATCAAGCGGTAAATATTATACCGTATCCCAAGCCCGTATAGGGAAAATAAGTTAAAAGTATTTACCTTTGCAAGTATATTCCTTAGTGGATTAAATCACCGATAGCTTTTACTGGGGCTCCTATTCTGGAACGAAGGTTTTAATTAACCTATTAGCATCCTAACGAGTCTTTATGTTGGCCGTAGCCTAGACCGGTTGGTTTCGATATGTGAATACGGTTAAATCGCGCGAAAAAGGGCGAAAACCGAGAATGGTGTGTGATTCTGACCCAACAAGTTCAGAGACTTGTTTTAGATGGGTTTAAGGTTCACACTCTGGATTTTGGGGTTCAAATAATATAATTTGACCCGTATCGGCTATTTTATGAAAACTAGTTTCATAAGCTGAACCGTGCGCGTAATAGGCGAAACGGTTAACCATGAGAGTCTTACGCTTATTTCCTAAGTCAATATGCCTTAAAGAGGTTGTGGTATCAGTAGGATACCTTCCGTGATGCCCGTAACGAGTTTTAGTTAATATATCGCCCCGTAGGGGTTTTTCGGTCATTTTAAAGACTTTTAAAGAGCTTTTCGAGTTCTATAGGAAATCTGAGTTTCCCGAACAGTTTATAAAGTCTAAAATACTTTATTTATTATTTAGAATCAGTAGCAACTGGAATCGGGTCAAAAGACCTTGTAGAACTCAAGTTTCGGCCAAAAAGGGCATATTCGGTATTTACCGAACCGTAGCCATAACCGCAGGTTATGAGCAAGGTAAAAATTATTAAAAATCTTTAAAATTCTAAAAATATTATTAAAAATCCTATTCTAGACCTCGGATTGACGTGAAACTTTAAGGACATGCTTATAATTTAGTAAGCAAGGTTATGGTCCGTTCACGTGTCCGAAATACTCGTTTTATTTTAGAAAGGCCGTTACGGTCAACTTTTAGGCGATTAACGGAATTGCGTAAAATACTCGGACAAATTATGAACCGGTCACAGAGGGTTATACCATTATGTAACCTGGTCCTAAGAGAGTCCTAAGGCATATCTATACCTCACTAAAACGGGTCAGAACTGAAGTCAAAGCAAAAGTCAAACTTTTGCGACATTCGGCTCCGAACCGGGTCGATATGGCAAATGGTCGATTCAAACGAGCGCAAACAAGTTTATATACTTAATATCATGTTTTATGAGTGTCTAAACAGGTTCCATAGCATGTACATTACAGATTATGCATAAATCGTAAAAATAGCTTTCTGTTGACTTTTTAAGCATTCGTTTGACTCGACATTTGAGCTAGTTAGAGTGGTGATCAGAGGGAACCCTTTTAGAGGTTTATTACCCACATAAATACCAACTCATAACTACTTTTGATCTGTCATAAGCCTGAGCCATTACGGATTTATTTTGAAGTCAAACCGTATTTACGACGGTTTGGTTTTTAGCTATTTACTAAGTATAAATTGAACTACAAAAGATGTAAACGACTTACAGAAGCTTAGGCTTGCTTAGAGAACAAGGAAGAATGCTTGAGAGCCTTTGGAATGACCAGATGAGTGTGTTTGAGTTGTGATGAAGTTATGAACACAATGGGTCTATTTATAGTCAAAGACAAGGTCCAAGATCATCACACATCACTCTACAACTGATCATGGATGAATGGCATGTGTCCTAGAGGGTTATGGGTCGAGTAGGGGGCGTCCATACCTCTGAAGAACCCATCATTCATTGCCTTGCCGCTTACAACAGCCAACAGCCAAAAATCTGTCGCTGGGCGTCGCTTACGGACCGTATGGCTTCGGCCTTGCGGTCCGTAAGCCATAGGCGGATCACCAGCAATCATTCCCCTTCCTTACGGTCCGTAAGGCATACCCTTTACGGTCCGTAAGGGGTAAAAATAAATCTTTTTAAATCTTTTAGTAATGATTATAAAATCTTGGTAATAATTACCTGACCTTTCGGGTTTGAAGGGGTAACTTTGCGATATGGCCCTTGATTAATTACAGTTAAGGACCTCGCGTTATTTACCCGCATTGTTAAGCCCCCGGTTAAATTATTTATTATCCGGTAAACCTTAAATTATATTATTAACGCTTTTAACCCTTCTCATACGAGTCCGATCGTAACTTTCTCGTTTTATAACGGAACTTCGCGAAATTTATATATTGCATTCTAGTGAGTGTATTACACTGTTACAAAGCCTTGGGAACGTTAAAGGGTCACTCAGAGGTATAATTAAACATGTTGACACAGTTAACCCCTGTGGTTTGTAATCTCTCACTTTCTTCCGCGTTTCGCTTCCGTACAATCCATGATTTATTCGTTTGAAGGTACAAGCATCGTTTAGGGTTACTATACAGTATATTTACCCTTGTTGACATTTATAACCCTCGAATTTACATACTTTCAAGGTTTATCAAATTTAGTCCTTTATTTAATACAGATGCCACGTGTAATCAAATGACACGTGTTAACACATTATTGGACACAAAAATTCGAGGTGTTACATCCTCACCCCCTTAAAATAAATCTCGACCCGAGATTTACTCAAATAAATAGGGGTACTTTTCTTTCATTGTGGCTTCGACTTCCCACGTATATTCGGGACCTCTACGAGCATCCCATTTGACTTTTACAATTGGTACGTGCTTTCTGCGAAGCTTTTTCACCTGTCGATCTTCAATCGACAACGGTTTCTCTACAAATTTTAAGCTCTCATCTATATGCACATCTGTGTGTGGGATCACTAATGATTCATCGGCGAAGCACTTCTTGAGATTGCAGATGTGGAACACATTGTGAATTCCATTGAGCTCTTCAGGCAAGTTCAACTTGTAGGCAACTGACCCGACACGTTCATTGACCTCAAAAGGTCCTATGTATCTCGGGCTCAGTTTGCCTTTCTTGCCGAAACGCATCACCCCCTTCCAGGGTGACACTTTAAGCAATACCTTTTCACCCACTTCGAAGTGAAAATCCTTACGGTTCGGATCAGCGTAACTTTTCTGCCTGTCTCTGGCAGCCTTGAGACGTTCCCGAATCTGGACAATTTTGTCCGTTGTCTGGAAAACTATCTCTGGTCCTGATAATTGGACCTCTCCTACTTCCGCCCAACAAACAGGCGATCTACATTTCCTACCGTATAATGCCTCGAAAGGCGCAACCTTTATGCTGGTATGGTAGCTATTATTGTAGGAGAATTCGATTAGGGGTAGATTCTTATCCCAGTTACCACCTAAATCGATCGCACATGCACGAAGTACGCTCACTCTGACCGTCCGTCTGTGGATGGTAAGCCGTACTGAAGTTCAAACGCGTGCCCAAAGATTGCTGGAAACTTTTCCAGAAATGCGACGTGTACCTAGTATCCCTGTCGGAGATAATAGACACAGGTATGCCGTGTAAGGCTACAATCTTATCAACATAAAGTTGAGCTAACATATCGGAGCTATACGTCTCCTTGATGGGTAGGAAATGAGCTGATTTAGTCAGCCTATCAACTATGACCCATATTGTGTCGTTTCCTTTCCTTGTTTTGGGTAACTTGGTAATGAAGTCCATAGTTACGCATTCCCACTTCCACTCGGGGAGTTCAGGCTGTTGTAGCAAGCCAGACGGCTTTTGGTGCTCGGCTTTGACTTGAGCACAAGTCAAGCACTTTGCTACATGGGTGGCTACAGACTTTTTCAAGCCTATCCACCAATAGTTTGCCTTTAAGTCTTGATACATTTTATCTGCTCCCGGATGGACCGAATATTTGGAACTATGGGCTTCCTGGAGGATAACATCTCGTAGTCCTCCATAGATTGGAACCCATATTCGTCCGTTTAATCTAAGGATTCCATCCTTGCTAAGAGTCAACTGTTCTTCAGTTACTCCTAACTTTCCTTAGGATAATTAGTTTCCAACACAGCTTCTCGCTGTGCAGCTAATATCCTCTCAATCAAATTGTTCTTGACTTCAATGCTCTTGGCATTGATTCGAATATGTTTTACCTTTTCCTTTCGGCTCAAGGCATCAGCGACTACATTCGCTTTGCCGGGATGGTACCTGATCTCACAATCATAATCATTCAATGTTTCCATCCAACGGCGTTGCCTCATGTTCAACTCTTTCTGGTTAAACAGATGTTGAAGGCTTTTGTGATCAGAATAAATCACAAATTTAATACCATAGAGGTAATGCCTCCATAATTTTAGTGCAAATACAACGGCACCCAACTCCAAATCATGGGTGGTGTAATTCTTTTCGTGCACCTTTAGTTGTCTTGAAGCATAGGCAATAACCTTGCCCTTCTGCATAAGCACACACCCCATGCCTGTGTGTGATGCATCGCAGTAAACTACGAATTCTTCTGTACCCTCAGGTAAGGTCAACACAGGTGCGTTGCTCAGCTTTTGCTTCAGGATTTCGAAGGATTCTTGCTGCTTTGGGCCCCAAATGAACTTTTCTTTCTTCTTGGTTAGGGAAGTCAAGGGCGCAGCAATCCTCGAAAAATTCTCAATAAATCTCCGGTAGTATCCTGCCAATCCCAGGAAACTACGGATCTCTGTGGGCGTCTTTGGCTCTTGCCAATTCATGACCGCCTCTACCTTAGCGGGATCCACTTGGATACCACGCTCGCTTACGACGTGACCCAAAAATTGAACCTCTCGTAGCCAGAATTCGCATTTAGAGAATTTGGCGTAGAGTTTCTCATGCTGTAGCAATTCGAGAATGCAACGGAGGTGCTTCTTGTGGTCAGCTTGGTTTTTGGAATATATAAGGATGTCGTCGATGAAGACTATGACAAATTTGTCCAAGTACGGCTTGCAGACGCGATTCATGAGATCCATGAACGCAGCCGGTGCATTTGTGAGCCCAAATGGCATCACTAGGAACTCGTAATGACCGTAGCGAGTCCTAAATGCTGTCTTGTGCACATCTTCATCTCTGACCTTTAGCTGATGATAGCCCGACTTTAAGTCGATCTTCGAGAAGTAGCTCGCTCCTTGCAGCTGATCGAACAGATCGTCGATCTTTGGCAAAGGGTATCTATTCTTTATGGTAACTTTGTTCAGCTCACGGTAATCGATGCACAACCGCATCGATCCGTCCTTTTTCTTTACAAATAGGACAGGTGCTCCCCAAGGAGACGAACTAGGTCTGATAAAACCTTTTGCCAACAGTTCATCCAACTGGGTCCTTAGTTCCTTCATTTCCGTCGGAGCAAGCCTGTAAGGCGCTCTAGCTATAGGAGCTGCTCCAGGTATGATATCTATTCTGAATTCCACTTGTCTATCTGGTGGTAAACCAGGTAGTTCTTCGGGGAAAACTTCGGAATATTCAGAAATAACAGGAAGATCCTCTATCTTCGGCTTGGGCTCTTCAATTATCACCTGAGCCATGTAAATGACACAGCCTCTGTTCAAACACCTAGAAGCTTTGAGCATAGATACATCTTCGGGTAATCCATACTGCGTGTCTCCTCGAATGGTAAGCGATTCACCACTCGGAGTTTTTAGCACAATATGCCTTCTGTTGCAAATGATTTGGGCCTGATTACGGGATAACCAGTCCATGCCTAGAACAATGTCGAAACCCGCTAGTTTGAAGGGAAGTATAGATAGAGGAAAAGAGTGGTTCTTAATGGACATTTCACATCCTTCTAGAACAGTGGAGACGGTTTCTATCGTGCCGTCTGCTAACTCTACCTTGTATTTCCTATCTAGGGTTTTGATAGGCATATTCAGTAGTTTGCAAAATTTTTGGTCCACAAAGGATTTATCAGCGCCTGAATCGAAAAGTACTCTTGCAAATATATTATTTACGAGAAAAGTACCTGTAAGTACATTGTCGTTCAGCACAGCTTCCTTTGCATCCATGCGGAAGACTCTCGCATTTGTCTTCTTGTTCTCTTCTGGTTTCCTGGCATTCTTGGGACAGTTACTCTTGATATGCCCCTTTTTATTGCAACCATAGCATGTTGCATCCTTGATTTTCTTGCAGTCCACCGTCTTATGGTCTTTGGACTTGCATAGTCCACAGGCAAAAGACTTTGGCTGGGACTGTGAATTTGACCCAAACCTACATTTCCCAGAATGGGGTTTCTTGCAGATTTTGCAATTGAGTCTTTCACCAGCTTGGCCATCTTTCTTTGCTTCCGCCCCTCTTTTGCCCTCACCATTTCCACGGTGTTTCTTTCCTGACCTTCGTGAGGTATCATCCTCACGTTTCCTCTTTTCTGCCTCCTTGCTCCTTAGCGTCCTCAGACGGATAGCATCTAAAGTGAGAGACAAGGAGAGGTCAGTTACTGACCTGAAGGTCGTCGGCCGAGAGGCCTTCACACTCGCCTTTATCGTAGGCTCTAGGCCCCCAATGAAACGGGCGATTCGTCTGGACTCTGGTGTCACAAGGTACGGGACCAGGCGAGACATCGTATTGAAGCTCGTCAAATAGGCCTGGCAGTCCAGGTTTGTCATCACCAGTGACACAAAGTCAGACTCGATCTTCTCTACCTCACGCTGAGGACAGTAGTTTTCCTTAATGAGAGCAATAAATTCCTCCCATGTCATCTTGTATAGAGCAGACTTACCGGATGCCTGTACCAACGCTCTCCACCACGCTAGGGCCTCGCCCTTAAATGATTGTGACACAAACTTCACCACATCCTTCTCCGCACACCCACTGATGTCCACAATAGTGTCCATCTCATCCAGCCAGGTGATACAATCCACAGCACCCTTCTCCCCTGTGAATTCCCGGGGCTTACAAGATACGAAATACTTGTAGGTGCAACCCTTGGCACCGGATGCATCAGTGTATTCTCGTTCACGACGAATACTATTCTCAGCTGACGAGTGATTGTCGTCATCTTTCTTGGGTTGGGAGGGTGGTTTGGATTGTGATTTTGGTTTGGAGGGTGGTTTTGATACGGTTCTGCCTTGAGACTCAGTATATTGACGATCCAGAGCTGCCTGAACAGCGTTGTCAATCAGAGCCTTTAACTGTGCGCCTGTCAGAAGCACTGGCGCATTGTCGTAGTCATCTTCATTTGTATGGCTATTCTCTCCATTGGGATCCGCCATTGTAACTTGAATCTGTTACAGAAGATAACAAAATTTTATTCAGGAAATTATTATATAATTGTCTTTTATGACAATTTGTGAACCATGGTAACAGAGACCATATTTGGTTAACTCATAACTCATTAAATCTTAGGATTTGAATATATCCTACTTTAGCTATATCAATAATATGGGCGGCATAAAGCCTAATCGCGAGGATGTTTTATAATATCAGCCGAGATTTCAGAGAATCAAAGGCATAGAGATTTGAACCGTAGTTCTTTTATGTCTTTCTGACAGGGAGTCATAGACCACTGCTCTCTTTTGTCGTTATAAGACAATTATTACGGCCCATAGGCATTACACCACTAATGGATGTTTTAATATGGTTGGCCCGTAGGCACTACATCACAAATGGATGTTTTAATAAATGATCATCTTTATTGATGATTTAGCCCATGATTTATAAATCATTTATTTGGGTTTTGTAATCCCTTAAAGGATTATTGTATAAGAATGACGTGTGTGATTTTTAACGAATCACATCTGCCATGATCGTCAACATGCTTGCAGAGGTTAACAGGGAATCTGAATCTTTTAATTTGGTCGTACCATCTTGGCCGGATCTTAAAAGACACCTGGCTAGGTTTCGCTCTAAGATTCTTTATATTGGCAGATCAATTTAAAAGGAATGGTTTTGATTTATTTCATATATATTAAAACAAAACTCAAATCATACATTCCAAAATCTCAAATACTATTACATATTGCCCTAAACGGGACTTTAAACGAGTACATACCTACTTAGAGGTTTTAAAATAAGTGACAAGTCCACGCAGGGACTGATATAAGATAGGTGTCCATGCAAGGACTAAAAGATAAGTCCACGTAGGGACTGAAATACGATAAGTGTCCACGCAGGGACTTATTTCAAAGTAGAAATTACATTAGTACAACTATTAAGGGCTAGTGGTCACGTTTCTTCTTTTTGCCCTTTAGTAGGTTCGCCAAGCCCTTGAGAAATCCTCGGTGGCTCTTTTTCTCTTCCTCAAACTCTCTCTCCACACGATCTAGTCGTTGGAGTATCTCTACCTGTTCAGGAGGAGAGAAACGTGGTTGTGGCGCTTGTTGCGGAACTGGGGGTCTGGGAGGTATTGGATACCCATGAGCTGAGTAGTCCGGTGCTCCCATGTTCCCATGAGCTCCGTCAGGATAACATGCATTATATCGAGCCGACACCACATATGGGTCGCGCTCATAATTGTAGTTGTAATGCGCTTGTGACGGTTCGAACGGGTTGTAAGCCGTTGGACCCGTGTAAGCAGGTATGGGTTGGTCATACCCAAATGGTGGCGAATTTGGTGCAGCTGGTGCGGAGTTCGCCTCCTGTATAGGACTTGAAGGTCCTTCTTCTTGTAGTGGCGGATAGTGGCTACTACTAAAGTGTCGAGGGGTGCTGAAGTGGATACCCCCTCCTCCTCGTGTGGACATACGAGCATTTGTCCTCCTACGCCTTGGCGGATCAGGCATTACTGGTTGCGCCGGTGGCGGAGGTGGTGGCGTAACTGCCACAAAGCGTGAATCCTCGGAGGGATCCTGCGGATGTCGCGGTTGTTGTGATATCTGCTGAGGTGGTGTATAGTACCACTCATGTCGGTCAAACATCGCTTGAAAACTATCTGGTCCCTGATAGGGTGTGCCATGGAAGGATGACCCATCAGAGACTTCTATCGGATGCGTGGGCGTACCACGAGCAGGTTCTGTCGGATCCGTATCTTCGTCCATATGATCTTCGGAGAAGTGATCTTGTGGCTCTAATGGGACAAAGCCTGAAGGTTCCTGTATGTAGTCAGCTGGATTAAACTGACCTATGAAGTATGGAGTAGGGTCGTCATAATTTCGGTGCGATACCGAACGCTGTAGAGGTATGAAGGAGGGTTGCGGGTTGTTGGGATCGTTCTCTGAATTTGCCCGAATGAGTGCCGGTATGATGGCGTCGAGCTGTGCGAGGTGGAATGCCTCGCAGGTTCGTAAAGGTCTCTTCGTCTCTGCGGTTCTTCACTCCTTGTTGTCGAAGGAGCTCGCGTACCAGAAGGTCCGGCTTCGTGATCGTGATGAGTAACGATCTCTCCTCTGCCTCTTCTTCCCCTTCCTCTTCCTCGGAATATCACTGGCGGCATGTTTCCTGCTTTATAAAACTTTAAATACCAATAATAAACGAAAAGATAATTTGGAGTAACAACTCGAATTTGTCCTATGTTCTTGTCTCGACTCAAGTATGTGCAATTGTGTCATTGAGATTAAACACGTTAGGATAGTGTTTAATTCACTCAATGTTGGCTCTGATACCAACCTGTCACACCCCGATTTCCACGTGTATCACCGGTGGGCCCGGTGGGGGATTACCGTGACGTAGTTGACAACAATATAGTCAAACCACACAATTATATAAATGCACAGTGGAAGCTTAAAGATAAATATATACTTCAACCTCGGGTTGTAATATCAAATGTATTACAGAAGTCGAATGTATCCACATCGGATCAAAATAATAATAAAGTGTTGTTCATTCAGACACAGCAACGAGTTTGCGAGACTAATCGTGATGCTTAGGAAGCTATTACCAGCCCATTTCGTATAGTACCTGCACTTAATCTTTTGGGGAAAAATACGTCAGTTTACACTGGTAAATACGTTCAACTGACACATTTGAAAATGTTTATTAAAATTGATTTGAATGCACAAGGCACAAATTCTTTTATAACTTGGGAAAATTATTAAAATCTTGTGAACGAATTACATGTCCTTTTATGCGTTCAGTAGCCCGGGATCCTGTCCGGGTTAAAGATTAATAGACACACCACATTTGCGTAAAACCGTAGTATAAGAACCAACGGCTGCGTCTTTTAAATAATAATGTCGACATAATATACCGGGTGTACGCCTACACCGGGATGTCGAGGTCGTGGCCATTTCGTAAAATGATGCCAAGGATATCCGGGACAACGGTCATTAACCCCCCAAAGGCTTTTAAGAAACAAAACTGTTTAAATGAGCCGATCATATTATTCAATTAACCACCTAAGCGATGGAAGATATGATGCTCAATCAAGCGGTAAATATTATACCGTATCCCAAGCCCGTATAGGGAAAATAAGTTAAAAGTATTTACCTTTGCAAGTATATTCCTTAATGGATTAAATCACCGATAGCTTTTACTGGGGCTCCTATTCTGGAACGAAGGTTTTAATTAACCTATTAGCATCATAACGAGTCTTTATATTGGCCGTAGCCTAGACCGGTTGGTTTCGATATGTGAATACGGTTAAATCGCGCGAAAAAGGGCGAAAACCGAGAATGAAGTGTGATTCTGACCCAACAAGTTCAGAGACTTGTTTTAGATGGGTTTAAGGTTCACACTCTGGATTTTGGGGTTCAAATAATATAATTTGACCCGTATCGGCTATTTTATGAAAACTAGTTTCATAAGCCGAACCGTGCGCGTAATAGGCGAAACGGTTAACCATGAGAGTCTTACGCTTATTTCCTAAGTCAATATGCCTTAAAGAGGTTGTGGTATCAGTAGGATACCTTCCGTGATGCCCGTAACGAGTTTTAGTTAATATATCGCCCCGTAGGGGTTTTTCGGTCATTTTAAAGACTTTTAAAGAGCTTTTCGAGTTCTATAGGAAATCTGAGTTTCCCGAACAGTTTATAAAGTCTAAAATACTTTATTTATTATTTAGAATCAGTAGCAACTGGAATCGGGTCAAAAGACCTTGTAGAACTCAAGTTTCGGCCAAAAAGGGCATATTCGGTATTTACCGAACCGTAGCCATAACCGCAGGTTATGAGCAAGGTAAAAATTATTAAAAATCTTTAAAATTCTAAAAATATTATTTTATAACAGTGGGTAAAAGTTTTGGTGACGAAATCTTGGTTTAGATAGGCGTTATGCTAATTGCCGTTTATTACAAAAGTTTACTTTAATTGCGCTATTTAGCATAACTCCTATTCTAGACCTCGGATTGACGTGAAACTTTAAGGACATGCTTATAATTTAGTAAGCAAGGTTATGGTCCATTCACGTGTCCGACATACTCGTTTTATTTTAGAAAGGCCGTTACGGTCAACTTTTAGGCGATTAACGGAATTGCGTAAAAGACTCGGACAAATTATGAACCGGTCACAGAGGGTTATACCATCATGTAACCTGGTCCTAAGAGAGTCCTAAGGCATATCTATACCTCACTAAAACGGGTCAGAACTGAAGTCAAAGCAAAAGTCAAACTTTTGCGACATTCGGCTCCGAACCGGGTCGATATGGCAAATGGTCGATTCAAACGAGCGCAAACAAGTTTATATACTTAATATCATGTTTTATGAGTGTCTAAACAGGTTCCATAGCATGTACATTACAGATTATGCATAAATCGTAAAAATAGCTTTCTGTTGACTTTTTAAGCATTCGTTTGACTCGACATTTGAGCTAGTTAGAGTGGTGATCAGAGGGAACCCTTTTAGAGGTTTATTACCCACATAAATACCAACTCATAACTACTTTTGATCCGTCATAAGCCTGAGCCATTATGGATTTATTTTGAAGTCAAACCGTATTTACGACGGTTTGGTTTTTAGCTATTTACTAAGTATAAATTGAACTACAAAAGATGTAAACGACTTACAGAAGCTTAGGCTTGCTTAGAGAACAAGGAAGAATGCTTGAGAGCCTTTGGAATGACCAGATGAGTGTGTTTGAGTTGTGATGAAGTTATGAACACAATGGGTCTATTTATAGTCAAAGACAAGGTCCAAGATCATCACACATCACTCTACAACTGATCATGGATGAATGGCATGTGTCCTAGAGGGTTATGGGTCGAGTAGGGGGCGTCCATACCTCTGAAGAACCCATCATTCATTGCCTTGCCGCTTACAACAGCCAACAGCCAAAAATCTGTCGCTGGGCGTCGCTTACGGACCGTATGGCTTCGGCCTTGCGGTCCGTAAGCCATAGGCGGATCATCAGCAATCATTCCCCTTCCTTACGGTCCGTAAGGCATACCCTTTACGGTCCGTAAGGGGTAAAAATAAATCTTTTTAAATCTTTTAGTAATGATTATAAAATCTTGGTAATTAATTACCTGACCTTTCGGGTTTGAAGGGGTAACTTTGCGATATGGCCCTTGATTAATTACAGTTAAGGACCTCGCGTTATTTACCCGCATTGTTAAGCCCCCGGTTAAATTATTTATTATCCGGTAAACCTTAAATTATATTATTAACGCTTTTAACCCTTCTCATACGAGTCCGATCGTAACTTTCTCGTTTTATAACGGAACTTCGCGAAATTTATATATTGCATTCTAGTGAGTGTATTACACTGTTACAAAGCCTTGGGAACGTTAAAGGGTCACTCAGAGGTATAATTAAACATGTTGACACAGTTAACCCCTGTGGTTTGTAATCTCTCACTTTCTTCCGCGTTTCGCTTCCGTACAATCCATGATTTATTCGTTTGAAGGTACAAGCATCGTTTAGGGTTACTATACAGTATATTTACCCTTGTTGACATTTATAACCCTCGAATTTACATACTTTCAAGGTCTGTCAAATTTAGTCCTTTATTTAATACAGATGCCACGTGTAATCAAATGACACGTGTTAACACATTATCGGACACAAAAATTCGAGGTGTTACAGTAGGTTAGGAGATCTAGTTAGTTTTCAAGTATAATGTTTAGTGTTTAAGTGTGTTATGTGTTATATAGTGTGTTAGGGTGTTCGGGATCATAACTAGCTCAGAAACATTAAAACAATGCTTCTAGTATAATTTTGGTGTTTCGGGTAGTGTCCGGTTGTTTGGTTAGATACCGGTTCGTTAAAGTGTCAAACTATTCCGTTTAGTGATCTTTAAGTACCCTTTTGTGACATTTTTAATTCCCGACACTTAGGAAAGCATTCAGGACCATTTAGTCATATTTTTGCATGATACAAGCTTGTTAAAAAGCTGATTTTTGCTGATTTATGTTGAATTCAGCACTTTATGTGGGTTTTAGGCACTTTCCGGCACCTAAACTATCACTTAGGAATGCTGGTTTATGGTCCTTACTTCCCTACACATCATACTAGTGTAACACTTGGTCCTGGGTCTTATTTTGTGTCTCCACATCATGTCTGTCTAAGTACTGAACCCCCGTCAGTATTTCTAGTTTTGTCTGATAGCTGTGCCAGCTCTGTTTTGAGCATTAATAGAATTATATTGTATTGCACGTAGTAATGATAAAAGTCTTGCAACATGAAATGCCATTGTGTGTATATAACAGTAATCAGAATTTCATTCGTCTTGTAACCTATACCATGCACTGTTCTTAAAACACAGATTACTATTCAATTAGTGTGCGGAATGTACGGAAAAGTGACAGTTGTCACATTCTCCCCCCGTTAAAAGAATTTCGTCCCGAAATTCAAGCGATGCCATCTGTCGCAGGGGAGCTCTGAATCAAATGTGGTCACTTAGGTTTAAATTGGTCTTCATGTACCCAAGTAAACTCTGGGCCATGATATGAATTCCAACGAACTCTAACAAATCAATTACGACTTCTCCGGGTCTTGCGGACCCCCAGTCTGCAACCTCAACAGGTTCTTTAATAAATTAGAGTTTGTCGTTGACGTGAATCCTGTCTCTCAGACTGAAACACCCAATCTCTTAGACTGAAACTCTCAGTCTCTCAGACTGAACCACCCAGTCTCTCAGACTGAAACACCTAGTCTCTCCGACTCCTCTAAAAGCTAGACACGTGAAACGTGTCGTGATCACTGCTGAATTTCTCAGGTAATTTTAGCTTGTAACGAAATCCATTAAGATTCGTTCCTTCTTCTACATGAGGACCTCAGGCCGTTGCCACAGCCCTGATGGTTCCTTGTATTCTGTCTTAACTTTGGCATAAGTAAGACTTTTACCCACATAAGTAGCTATATCAGCTTCCATCTTGGGCCACTCATACTAATCCTTCAGGTCTTGGTACCTCTTGCCGGATCTAGGATGGATCGAGTGTCTTGCCCCAAAGTAAACATTCGAAAATTGTCATGAAACGGAACCTAAAGTCATTTCAGGAAGTGTATGGTTCTGTCTTCCTTAGGCAATACTGCACTTATATTCTATATAACGCTTCAGCTTGAAAGTTCTCTGGTTGGAGCATCTCATGCTCAGCTTCATGAATTCGAGTGACGAGATTTGTCCGTATGGTCATCTCTAAGGCTCACACCCTTAGAGGCCTTGCGCGTTCCTTGCGGCTCGAGGCATCTGCTACGATGCTTGCCTTGTTCAGGGGATACTTAATCTCACAGTCACATTCATTCAGTAGCTCACTCAATCTTGTTATCTCATGTTTAAGTCCTTTTGATTGATGGTGTGCTGCAACCCTAGTGATCAGTAAAGATCGTGCAGCGTTTTCCCATACAAGTACTGGTGTCAAAACTTTTGCGCGCAATTATTGTACCTAGTTCAGGGTCTCATCCCATGATTCCTTTAATCAACGTGACACGTATGCGATGACGTGGTCACATTGCATCAACGCGCAATCGAGACTTCGTCAAGAGGTGTCACAAGTACCGTAACTCTATTGATACTTTTAGGTGACGACAAGATAGGTGTCAACTAGGCTAGGGTTGTTAGTGGTTGAGCAGTCCTTGACAGGTTTTCTAGGGGTCGTCTGATAAAGCCTACAATCCCCAAAGATTTCTTAGTTGCATCTTGTGGGACTCCTTAGCTCTTGATTGCAGGGTCGTCATGAATCTCATTCTTATTCACCACGTATCCTAAGAATCTTGCTTTGCGAATCCAAGGTTCGCACTCCGACAGTCTAGCACATATCTGTTCTTTCTCTAAGAGTTCCAAAGTGAATGGCAGATGTTGCTCATGACCTTCCTTGGTCTTCGAGCTTATGAGAATGTAGCCGATAAATATAATCATGTTTTATCCATGTACGGCTTGCACACCTGATTCATGAGGTCCATGAATATTGCCGGTGCATGTGTTAAGCCAAACGGCACGTCAAGGAACTCGTGATGCTCAAGGCGAGTCCCTAAGGTCATGTTAGGGATATTTTCCTCTTGTATTCGCAGCTAAGGACATCCTGACCTCAAGTCAATCTTCGAGTAGTAACTGGAACCTTACAATTGGCTCATTCATGTCATCAATCCTTGGTAAAGGATTCCGATTCTTGATATCCAATTTTCTGAAATTGATGCAAAGTGGAAACTGCCGACTTTCTTCTCGTGTCCTTAACTAAGGATGTCATGTCCTTAATTCCCTCTATCTAGCAGCTCTTGCAGTTATATCAGACGCTCATGCATCTCGGACGAAGCTAGTCGGTAAGGCGTCATTCGGCACTGGTGCCGCTCCTAGCACTAGGTTCATCCTAAACTCCTCTTGTTGCTGTGGAGGTATTCCTAGCAAGTCTTCAGGAAGGGCTTCTGGGAATTTCTCCTCCACGGGGTTGTCTTCTAGCTCCAGCTCCTAGGTCTCCTTATCAGCAACATGTGCTAGGAAGCCTATGCAGTCTACTTGGAGGCGCTTCTGTGTCTCTTCGACCAATGAGAGATGTCACAGACCCACGGTCTTATGGGGCCTAGTACCCTTGCACCTATTGCAAGAAGGTTGTGCACTTTAAGTGTTTCATCATTCGCAAGAGGGATGCGACTGATTTTCCTTATAACGAACGACTTCAGCTCTATACTTGGATATCCAATCCATGCTGACTATCATATCATGACTTCCCAAGTCAATGGTAATGGAAGGTTCCGGCCTTCTGAGTTCCCAAAATATAATCCTTAATCGCCTCGTCTGCTTAAACTATCCTTCAATATGCCAATTCTAAAGATTACGGGACGTCTTATTCTACTCGAAACTAGGCCAAGCAGTTTCTTAAGTTCTAAGCATACAAGGTTAAAGTTGGTGCCAGTATTAATAAAAAATAGATGCATAAGGTTGGTTAATAGAGAACGTACCCGTAACCGCATCTGGATCCTGGCGTGCTTCACGAACTCCAATCGTGAAGACCCTTCCTCGCTTGGTTCTTCATAGGGCAATCTTTCCTAAAGTGCCCTACTTCACCACATCTGTAGCAACCTGGTACTCTACCATTATCTCTTCCGTCTGGATCCTTCGCCCAACAGGCATCCTTGTTGTGCCCTTCCTTTCCACACTTTCCACACTTAGGCCTCAGACATTGACCTTCATGGTAAAAATTGCATTCCTCACATCTCAGCTTATTTCCAAAATAAACCTTACCTCCAGCCTTTTTAGTGGCTCCATAAGCCTTCCTGCCACAGGGCGGGTTCACTTCCTTTCTTTTGTTTGCTGTAGAGCTTCCATAACTGACTTGGGTGCCTATCTTTAGATTCGAAGACTTCCTTTTCTTATTGCTCGAAGACTCCACATGAGTCTCTTTCTTGTTTGTCTCAGATTCCGAAAATTTTCCCGTACGTAGAGCTTCTTCAATAAGTGTGACACTTAAATCGATAGCCTCTGCGATGGTTGGAGGCTTTGAGGTAGTAACCAAGCTCCTAATTTGAGGTGCAAGCCCCCAAATGAATCGCTCAATCCTCTTGAATTCCGGCTTGACTAAGTAGGGAACGACCCTAGACAAGTCGTGAAATCGCTGGACGTACTCAGAAATCTTCAGCTCGTCCATTTTCAAATTCAAGAACTCCACCTCAAGCTTCTGGATTTCAGCCCTAGAACAATATTTCTTCTCCATCATTTCCTTGAGCTCGTCCCTGCTCAGTGCATAAGCAGCATCTTCACCAAGGGTCTGAACCTGAAGGTTTCACCAAGAGAGTGCGCCATCCAAGAACAACCCTGAGATAGAGGTAACACTCCGCTGGGGCGAACAGTTACTCATTCTTAGAACAGAGTCAGTCTTTTCTATCCAATGAACAAATGCAACGGCACCTCCTGTGCCATCAAAATTCAATGGCTTGCAGTCCAGGAACTGTTTATAGGTGCAGCCAGTTGGTTATTTCCGGAAGTGCCACCGCTGTGTTCAGAGCGGAGGGCTTCATGTCGTGCAATTGCCTGTGAGATGCGTTCTTGAAGCTCGGCTTATGTCCTTGGTAACGTACTGGTGTATGTGTCACGTTTGGGCGGCATTCTCTTTTGTCAAAAGGTATGGGGTAGGTTAGACAACATTCCATAATTGTCTATGAGGTACATAGTACCATAAGCAAACAGGTGATCACCCAATATCACATGCATACATAATCAACAATGTATGAGTGAGGAGACAATTACTGAGCTTTCATATAAGCTTGATAACTTGACTTATTGCTTGTAACAAAATGAATTCGAGGTTACATCACCTTGGTCACACAAGTTCCATAATATGAAAGTAGCAGTTATTTTCCTGCTACATTGGTTTTCTTAGGTCTTTAGTTTCACTGATGGGTACACTTTCCCAGAGATGGGGGTTTTTCATGTAAGGGTGATAGAGAGTGTAACGTCACTGAATCTTTCCCGCGTGTTAGCCATCTCCACTAGCTTAGATATTGGTTCCCCAACGCCTCGTATACGGGTAGAAGTGTCAGACACGAACTAGTCAAAGACAGGTTTCCTACTTTGTAAAGTGCTAAAGCAATGGCCTAGGTGTTGTTCTACCAGATGAAGGTGCGAACACCTATAGATTATTTTTGGAGGGATGGTGATCATTAGCCTGACCCCAGAGTCCACCAGGATTTCCATGCACTACAAGTCGTTATTACGTGGGCCCCCATAATAATAAATTGTCTTGCACAGTTACACCAATTTTCCCTCATCCAAGCAGATGATCAACCAAGGAGGGGACACTATTGTCCTTATACCTCTGACATGGAAAGGACCATTGCGGTGGTCCACGTGCTAACATTCTTTATCGTTACGCGCGAATAGGCACGATGATTAAACGAAATAGGAATAAGGAGAATTCCTAGTAGTTTGAGGGGCACCTTTGAGATGAATACTTCATCTTCCTTGTTTGGTTAAGTGTGTCGTCAATCTCGCTTCACAAAAGCCACAGGGACCTCGTCCCGCTGATAAAGAAGTTGTCCAAGGTTGCCGCCTCTGCCTCGCCGTCACTACTATAGTCAGGCACCTTCACAATCGAGAGGGAAGAGCAGCCATCTCCTATGGAAACAAGCTCAGAATCTCGTTTGGTAATCACTCCAGTCATGAACGCGAGGCTAATAGCTTCATCGTGCAGGTTAAGAATAATAATAGGATTCAGAGTCGAAGGTATCTTATTCACGTCAACAATTATTCTGTACACTTATTCGTATGTATATATCAATAAACAAGTATGTCACTTAGCATAAGCAGGAAAATAAATGCATCTTATCACATATAACTCTCATTTATCCTTTGGGGGGGGGGGAGTCATTTTGCCTTTGGCAAGTCTAACTCATGTAGACTATGCCTTAGTTGGCACCTTAGTTTGGGGTATTCTCCTCCCTACTAATGTCCTTGCCTTGTCCTTTTTTTGAAAAATGTTTGACTCATGGATCTTGACGCTTACGTGAATGCAATGAAAAACCTTTTTGTAAAAATGTTTTTGTGAGAGAGTCCTAGTGATTGTAGTCTAGACTCGTGAAGGAATCCTAGTTCACTACAATCGAAGCTCTGATACCAAACTGTCACACCCTGACTTTTGCGGAAGCGTATGACGTGTAACTGGTTTAATATCATTGCATTCAATCATAATAAACGACTACATGATCAAAACGATGTTCATCCATTCATTAAATAAAAGTATTACAAATACCAGTTATTCCAGTTTCAAACACAACCTTCGACTACGATACAATTCAACAAAAGTGGATGACATCTAAACTTGGAATTTACTTCTAGAAACAACACCCGCGCCCAAGATCCAACTTGTTACCTGAAATACATGTAATTTTGGAAAACATCAACAAAAGTTGAGCGAGTTCATGCGTTTGTGTGAGTACCGACAATCTTGTAAACCTTTGAGAGATTCCTTTTGGAAACAGATATGAAAAGTATTTATGAACATAAATAAATGTTTTGCAAGGACATTAAAGCATGTGAGGACATAGGGAGCACTCGAAATGAGTAGGCTTATACCCTTGTCGATTTCACTCGACTATGTCGAATTCCCCTTCGACTATGTCAATTCACCTTGACTAGGTCGATTCACCTTGACTATGTCGATTCACCTCGACTATGTCGATTCACCTCGACTGGGACACCGATGCACTCAAGTGGTCACAAGTACCATGAGTGGGGTTCGGCCGTACCCGTTAGATCTAACCTTCGTCTCTAATTAAAAGTTGATGGCATTTCAAATTTAGTCTATGCTCACATGGTCTAATAGTTCATTTCATAGCGTTTAAACATTCGTAACATGTATTCCACCCCCGAGAGTTATAAAACCAAAAACAGTTAAGAGAAAAGGGGGTCATGAACTCACTGTTTTGCGTCTTCGGTACTCGTAACTCAAATCCTTTCAGCAAACACGACTACCTACAATGTACTAGGGTCTATTAGACGAACGGGCCGTGCCTTGCCTTAGTATTTACGTGTTTGAGTTATGTTTCTTTTATGCCTGGAATATTATTCCAAGTTATAATTACTTGTTAAAATAATAATAATTATTTTAACTTTAAATTATACTTAATTTTGGAATAATTGTTAAACAATATTTTTGTAGTAATACTTCTCAAGTATTTATATTCGTATTTTCTTCCCAAGGATGGGGGTATCTCATACATGTATATACGTGTTCTTGTATTTGTATATCTTGCCATGTATTGGCGTCGTATTCCGGTGTGTACGTTTTTTCTTAATAAATATCCAATATATTTCCAAAACAATATATTTTCAAGTCTTACTTAAAATATATATAAACTTATTTCATCCCAAATGTATTTCAAGTTTATCCAAGAAAATATATATTTTTCCCAAAAATCATACATCTTCTAGGAAAATATATTTTTTTACTTCTCAAAAATAATATATTTTCTCCTTGTCGAAAATATGATATACTTTGTAATAATAATAAAAATCATATTTTTCATTTCTTTCGTATCCAAAATAATATTCACCAAAAATATGCTCATAAAGTATTTTCCGGAATATTTGTAAGTTACATTCTATCGTTCGGTTTCACAATATTAAGTGAGTAACTTATATATGTATTCCTTGTGATTTTTGGTATTATTTTGGATTGTAAATTCTTGGTATTTTGTTAGGTTATATTACTTTAAATCCTAAAATAATATAACTACTACACAAAGTATACAAATAATCACACACAATGTGTCTTTAATGTAAATATATATTCTAAATACATATTTATCCATTTTTATTTAAAAAAAAAAGACCAACCTCCAATACTTGTATTTTTGTAACAAAATTTATGGCAAAGTTTATATTGGAAACTCATGACCAAAATACACTTGTAAATATTTGTTTAGAAAATATTTTTCTAAGGGTTTATATTTTTAGAAAATTTTGCCATAGTTTCCCCTAAAAATGGAGGTGTCCATGCTATCAAAGCATATCATTTTCTTTTCAAAATCATCACAAACTATCAACAATCAATCTACACTTACCGAGTGCCAAAACAATGCTATAACAATCATGAACTTGAACTTTCATAAAAAAAAAAAAAAAAACTTGTAGTAACTTGGTAGTGTGTCTAGTGGATTTAGTTACCCTCCAAAATGTATTTACTTCATCATAAACTTCATTTATGAAAGATTTAGGTGTTTACAACTTGTAAACATGTTTTTTCAAAAACCTTTCTTTATGACATCTTCTTGTTTCACAAGTGCTTATACACTTGTTTTACCACTAAAAATAGTGTATATTTAAGTAAGAACCAAATCTATGTTAAATCTTGTCATTTAACTTGGTTTCTTTGGAAAACTATTTTTGAAATCATCCAAGTTTATGTCTAGTAACCATGTTATATGCTTCATTATTCATAAAATCATTTTCATTTTTCAAGTTCATGAAAACATAAAGCATGATGATCTTGGTCTTTCACAAGATCACCACCTTAACTTACTAGATCATGTGTTTAATCACAATCTAGTAGGTTTCTTATGATGTCTAACATCACTAACACAATTCATCAATCATCAAGAAGCAAATAAACACTATTCAACATGTATTCATATGTTAGTAAGCTTATGTTAAAGTTTCATGATTATGTTCTTTAGTGTTCTTCAAGATTAACAATGTTCCTCATCTTTTAACCATCAAAATATGAAGTAACAAGAGATCATAAGGCCCTTACTACTAGCTCTATGGCTAGGGATGAACGCAAGATGTTGGAGATGGGAAATGGGTTGGATAATAGCAAATGGGAAAGGTTCTTCAAGATCCACAAGCTCCAAACTTCCTTAAACACCTTCTTACACCTTTGTGAGTATATGGAATGATTGAACTTGAATGAATGATGATTATGGTGTGGGTGGTGACCTTCGGCTGTGAGGGAGCAAGGAGAAGAGGGAGAGAGTGGAGTGTGTTAGTGTGTGTGAGATGTGAGCCCTTAATCCATCTTATAACCATCTAATTCTTTTATCCATTGGATAACATGTTCCATTAGTACATAACAAGATCTTCCACAAATCTTATAAGATCTAATGAAATCAAAGGAGATTTAGTGTGTTCTAGGGTGGGCCACACCCTTGATGCCATGAACATGAGGGGGGTATTAGTTGGGTTTTAATGGTAGGTTAGGAGATCTAGTTAGTTTTCAAGTATAATGTTTAGTGTTTAAGTGTGTTATGTGTTATATAGTGTGTTAGGGTGTTCGGGGATCATAACTAGCTCAGAAACATTAAAACAATGCTTCCAGTATAATATTGGTGTTTCGGGTAGTGTCCGGTTGTTTGGTTAGATACCGGTTCGTTAAAGTGTCAAACTATTCCGTTTAGTGATCTTTAAGTACCCTTTTGTGACACTTTTAATTCCCGACACATAGGAACGCTCTCAGGACCATTTAGTCATATTTTTGCATGATACAAGCTTGTTAAAAAACTGATTTTTGCTGATGTATGCTGAATTCAGCACTTTATGTGGGTTTTAGGCACTTTCCGGCACCTAAACTATCACTTAGGAATTCAGTTTTATGGTCCTTACTTCCCTACACATCATACTAGTGTAACACTTGGTCCTGGGGCTTATTTTGTGTCTCCACATCATGTCTGTCTAAGTACTGAACCCTTGTCAGTATTTCTAGTTTTGTCTGATAGCTGTGTTAACTCTGTTTTGAGCACTAATAGAATTGTATTCTGTTGCACGTAGTAATGATAAAAGTCTTGCAACATGAAATGCCATTACGGAAAAGTGACAGTTGTCACATTGTCAACCCGACTTGTGGTCACGTTACTACTCACAATATAGTAACAAATTTTGTATACAAAACCCCAACATACTGACGATAATTGTAGAATACAAATACTCAATCACTGTTTAATATAATGTAAAACATTTAAGGTTTTGTAAAACAGTTTGCAAAAAGGAGGATTACTCACATTGTTGTCTTAGGGTTTTCCTTAAGGATTTTGTGGTGATTATCTATTAATTACACAAATGCACACGCGTTAGTATAATAACCCAATATTTACATTAGTAATACCCTCCCCTAGACGGCATTCCAACGACTACGTCGGGCAGAACCACAACAGCCGTTACGGAACCCTAGATCAATCGGACAGCGTATCTAATACGTAACCGGGGGTTATGATACTAACAACGAGGCAGGGCTTCGCTAATTAGGGGTAAAATACCCGAATATAGCTTATACTATGCAGAAATTCGAGAGAGAAAGTGTGTGTGAGCGTTGGAAAGTGAAAGCTGATACTCCCAATTTATAGGGCCTGATTTGGATTCCCTCGCGGCCCGCGAAGAACACACAAGGGGCCGTCGCGCGCCGCGAGCTAGGTCAGGTAGGCCCTAGGGTTGGCCAGTCACCGGTGTAGGCTCGACGCATGTTTGACACGTGGTAGCGCCGGGCTGCGCCTCATGTCCACTCGCTCGCGGCCCGCGTAAGACCAGGGCTAGGTCTTCGTAGCCCGCCAGAGACCCAAAAACTTGGTTTTTAATTAATTTTATTAAAAATAAAGGTATTAGGTGCCTATTTTCGTATACGGGATGTATTTTTGGACATATTCGGGCACTCTAAATATTTTTAGGGTGTCAGATTATTTTGGAGGGTTGTTATATCCTCCCCACCTTGTTTTAGAACTCGTCCTCGAGGTCTACTGGAACAGGTGTGGATATTTCCTTTGCATTTCTGATTCAAGCTCCCAAGTGTACTCTGGTCCTCTCTTGGAATCCCATTTTACTTCGACCACAACCAATCTTTTGTGTTTGAGATTCTTGACTTTTCTGTCTTCAATCTGTAGAGGCCTCTCTACAAATTTAAGCTGTTCATTTACCTCTATGTCTTTAAGAGGCACTACGAGTGATTCATCAGCTAAGCATTTCTTGAGATTACATACATGAAATACATTATGTATTCCTGCCTTTTCTTCTGGTAGTTGTAGCTGATAAGCTACAGGTCCTATTCTTCTAATAATCTCAAAAGGTCCAACATATCTGGGGCTTAGTTTTCCCCTTTTGATGAATCTGACTACTCCTTTCCAAGGAGAAACTTTCAATAACACCTTGTCACCTACCTGAAATTCCAACAGCTTTCGTCTGTTATCAGCATAACTCTTTTGTCGGTCACGTGTTGCTTTCAGTCGTTCCTTGACTTGAATGATTTTGTCGGTTGTTTCTTACACTATCTCAGGTCCAGATAGTTGCTTTTCACCAATTTCTGCCCAACGAACTGGGGTTCGGCACTTTCGTCCATAAAGTGCTTCGAATGGTGCAGCATTAATACTTGTGTGATAGCTGTTATTATTAGAAAACTCTATTAACGGCAGATGATCGTCCCAATTACCTCCAAAATCAATTACACAAGCTCTAAGCATATCTTCCATTCTCTGAATTGTCCTTTCGCTTTGTCCGTCCGTTTGAGGATGGTAAGCAGTGCTTAAATTCAACTTGGTTCCCATTGCTTTTTGGAAACTTGTCCAAAATTGAGAGGTAAAACGGCTATCTCTATCAGAAACAATTGATAAGGGAATTCCATGTAATGAAACTATTTCATTCACAGACAATTTAGCTAATTGTTCCATACTGAAAGTTTCCTTCATTGGTAGGAAATGAGCTGACTTAGTTAACCGGTCTACAATCACCCAGATTGTATCACTACCTTTCCTTGTTTTAGGTAATTTGGTAACAAAATCCATTGTTATCAATTCCCACTTCCACACTGACATTTCGAGTTGATGTAATAAACCTGAGGGTTTCTGATGTTCAGCTTTAACTTGAGAACAGGTTAGACACTTAGAAACATAAGCTGCTATATCCTTCTTTATTCCTATCCACAAAAATTCTTTCTTAAGTCCTGATACATCTTATCACTTCTAGGATGCATCGTATACTTAGACTTCTGGGCTTCCTCTAATATACGGTGTTGTAGGTTTCCTAATTTAGGTATCAACATCCTTTTCTTATGGAATCTCCAAATTCCATCTGTTCCTTGTTCTAATTCCTTAATCATACCTTTCAAATTTTCAGTATCATCTTTGATTACTGATTCTTGTGCCTTTCTAATCTGTTCATTTAAATCTACTTGTAGGTTTAATTTAAGAAAACATACTCTTTTTGGCTTTTCATGATACTTTCGACTTAAAGCATCGGCTACTACATTTGCCTTTCCTGCATGATACTGGATATTACAATCGTAATCACTAAGTATCTCCATCCAGCGTCATTGTCTCATATTCAATTCCTTTTGCCCGAAAATATACCTTAAACTTTAATGATCTGTAAAAATGGTAAACTTACTACTGTAAAGGTAATGTCTCCAAATCTTCATGGCAAAAATTATAGCTCCTAATTCTAAATCATGGGTTGAATAATTTTCTTCATGATTCTTAAGTTGTCTAGATGCATAAGCTATAACCTTTTGGCGTTGCATCAACACACCTCCATAACCTAATTTAGAAGCATCCACAATAGATTACAAAGTCTTCAGTTCCTTCTAGTAACGCTAGTATGGGTGCGTTGGTCAATCTTTGCTTAAGAATTCTAAAGGCTTCTTCTTGTTTTGGTCCCCATTCAAACTTAATGGATTTACAGGTTAGCTTAGTTAAGGGAATGGCTATTCTAGAGAAATCTTGAGTAAATCTTCTATAATAACCGGCCAGTCCTAAGAAACTTCTAACTTCGGTTGGTGACTCAGGGGTTTTCCATTTGGTAATGGCCTCGATCTTGGTGGGATCCACATGAATTCCTTCATGATTAACTAAGTGTCCAAGAAACTGTACTTGTTCTAACCAAAACTCACACTTTGAAAACTTTTCATAAAGCTTTTCCTTCCTTAATAAACTTAGAAGTGCATGCAAATGCTCTGCATGTTCCTCTTTACTCTTGGAGTAAATGAGAATATCATCTATAAAGACAATTATGAATTTATCTAAATATGGCTTACATATTCGGTTCATCATGTCCATAAATGCAGCTGGGGTATTGGTTAGACCAAATGGCATGACAGTGAATTCATAATGGCCATACCTAGTTCTAAAGGCGGTCTTAGGAATGTCCTCTTCCTGTACCTTTAATTGATGATATCCTGAGCGTAAATCAATCTTTGAGAAAAATTGAGCTCCTTTCAATTTATCAAACAAATCATCGATTCTTGGTAATGGATATCGATTTTTAATCGTGACCTTGTTCAATTCACGTTAATCAATGCACATACGCATCGATCCGTCTTTCTTCTTAACAAATAAAATTGGCGCTCCCAACGGTGATGAACTAGGCTGTATGAATCCTTTTTCCAACAATTCATCTAATTGTTTCTTCAGTTCCTGCATTTCTACGGGTGCCAAACGGTAAGGTGCTTTGGCAAGTGGTGCTGTCCCTGGTAGTAACTGAATTCTGAATTCAACTTCCCTGTCTGGCGGTAGTCCTGGTAATTCTTCTGGAAACTGGGATACTACTGGAATATCTTTTAATTCTTTTTCTTTAGTGTTAGTGATTATAGAAACCAAATACACTGATGATCCTTTTCTTATATAACTTGTTGTTTTCATCACAAAGATGAATTTTGTAGATCTAGAGGGCTTATCTCCTTTAATTGTGATCTTTTCACCCTTTGGTGAATTTACTTGGATCGACTTTTGATCACATAAAATACTGGCTTTATTGGCTATTAACCAATCCATTCCTAGTACAACATCGAATCCTGCCAGATTCATTGGATAAAGGTTTGCAATAAACTTTTGATTTAAAAATTCTATTCTTGCTCCCTGCAAGATTTCAGAAATCTTAATGGTTTCTCCATTTGCTGTTTCTACTAAACATTCTTGTGGAAGTCTAGTTAATGGTTGGTTGAGAAGTTTGCAAAACGAAGTACTAATAAAACTTTGGTTTGCACCAGAGTCAAATAATACTTTAGCAAAAACATCATTAACTAAAAACGTACCGGCTATCACTTCTGGGATCATCTTTGCTTCTTCTGCAGTCAGAACAAATGCTCTCTAGCATTTTTAGTGGTCTTGTTGTTCATGGCTGGAGCTAGTTTCGGACAATTCGGTTTCTTCCTACAGTCTTCTTCCTTGTGTCCTGGTATCTTGCAGAAATTGTAGTAGGTGGAGCATCTACCTGAATGCTTCTTCTTGCAGGCCTTACAATAAGGTGCAGAGGTAGAACCTACATTTTTCCCACGGTTGGAATTTCCATAACAAAATTCTTGGTTAAGCCATTGAGCTAGGTTCCTCCTTTGGTCCTCTTCTCGTGTACGCACTAATTCATTAGTCAAGGTGTTCGCTAGTTCTATAGCTTCTTCTATAGTTTGAGGTCTAGCTGCCTTGACTACATGCCTAATCTCACTGATTAATCCCCATATGTAACGGGAGATTAATACTGGTTCTGGTGATGCAAGGTTTGGCACTATCCTAGCATATTCAAATAATAATGTAGTGTAACCCTTACTATCCACTCCAGTCATTCTAAGGTTTAAGAACTTTTATTTGTTATCTGTTCTTTTTCATTGGGAGGGCAGAATTTCCTTTCCACCATGTTCTTAAATTCCTCTCATTCCATATTGTAAATCCTGTCACTTCCCCTAGACTGGAGGATAGTGTTCCACCATTCTAAGGCTGAGTTCTTAAACAGATTGGAGGCAAACATTATTTTATCCTCTTCCGCACACTTGCTTATTTTTAAGACTGCCTTAGTCTTTTCTATCCAGTGTAGAGCTGCAACAGCCCCTTCATTGCCCGAGAATTCTATTGGTTTACAAGACCAGAATTCTTTATAAGAACAACCATAAGACATGGTCCTTCTTCTTTTGGGAATGGGCACTTAAAGTATGGGTCCATTATTTACGTTGTGTTCAGGTTCAGTGGGTCGTTCACTGCCATGATCACTTTTGTTTTCCGCTTCCTTAACCGTTTTAATAATATATGGCATTGCGTCTATAATTCCTTGTGCCACTATATGTTGGATGGCACTGTTATCCACCTGGTTTCCATTGTTATTGTTATTCGGGTTATCGTTATTCTGGTTTTCCGGATTTACTTCGTTGTCCATCTGAATTTTAAACATTTACCATGTACTAATATCACAAGATAGTATTTAACACAATCAATCACACAACATGCATATTAATCAAAATCGTCGAACATTGCGACTTACTCTATTTTAAACTATGCATCCATATATATTACAGTACAACTGAAATTGAAATTACACTACTATTAGGCATCCATAGCTATTGTCTAGATTTTTTTTCTCAAACATACACACATATTATATATTATTTTATTATTATTATTATTATTATTATTATTGTTATCACCGTCACTGATATGGGTTCATCAGAACTCCATATTACGCTCGTCATACTTCCAGACGAGTTGTTCTCCGATCTGCCTCATCCTCTCACTACCTTCTAAAATCTCTTCACCAAAGGTTCGGAATTCTTGCACATTTTCTGCACTCATTGGGGGTGCATGAGCTGGTACTGGGTTTGGGAACTGGGGCATGGGTTCTTGGTAAGGATATAGATTCTCTAGAATTTCCCTAATGTATTGGTCGTTATCATAGTAGGGATCTAGAGGGTCCAGGTCTGGGTAGGCTGCTAGGTTTGGCATGGGTTCCTCCGGTTTGGGTAGCGTTGTTGGTAATCCCTATGGTCGTCAAACCACGGGTCGTAGTCTGGGTCTAAGGGATTACGTGCTGGTACTCTAGGTATCTCTGCTGGGTCAAGGTCAGCCATTGGGATTTGATTTTCTAGATTGCTTTCAATTTCCATTGGCTGTGTGGGAAACAGTGGTAAGGGCTGGGGTACTATAAGTTGCTCTAAATTAGGGTCTGCAGCTGTAGTTGCTAGAATATGAAAGTTTGCTAGATTCCTATTGAGCATATCCTGTGTCTGAGCATCTGTTTCTCTCTTAGCGGCTGCTAAAGCTCGCTGTTGTTGTAACTTTTTCATCCTTTTTCTACGTTCATGCGCTCCTCTACTGAACCATCCTCTCTTCTTAGGGGGGAATGGCTCTTCAGACTGAGCCTTAAACACGAATATCCCATCTTCATTGTCAGCTAAATACCCTGAGAGGGTAGGCTGTGAAGAGGTGCCTTCGCTCCTAGGTGAGCTGGACAACTGACGGTAGGCGTCGGAAGGTCCTTGGTCGCTCATACTGTAAACTAACAAATAGTCAAATAACACACAGCGATAATATACAGATATGCACGTAGTTCCGTAATAAATTTCCTAACATATTGAATAAATTTTTGTGTCAGCAGAACACTTCTGTGGCTGAATCAGTGGCTTAGCTCTGATACCACCTTCTGTCGCAACCCCCGTCCCATAATTACCCGGCAATGGGCGGCCGCGGCCAGTTTCAATGGTATCGGTGTTTATCATTTTGGCAGCGGAAATTACATCAGGACCGTAGTTAGGAAATATTTTATCAGAGTGAAATACCATGCTTTTATAATATTAAACACATGGGAAAATCCCAAGTTTCAAATACACACATTTTCATAGGGATAAACCCTATTTTATTTAAATAAAAACATCTCTTTATTTTGGTAACTTTTATAGCCACTTTTCCAAGCCTTCAGTGCTGTCCAGCTGGCTTCTATTTGGGTTTCACATTTTGTTACCTGAAACACATTTAAAAACATTTTGTCAGTTGGAAATACTGGTGAGTGAATCCCAGTTTAATCAAGACATGTAAAACCGTGGTACAATATTGAGGGCGGTCGCGTAATTAAATTTGTTTCCATCTACTTTAGTTATTACCCACGGTACTGTCAACCCGACTTATGGTCATGTTACTACTCACAATATAGTAACAAATTTTGTATACAAAACCCCAACATACCGACGATAATTGTAGAATACAAATACTCAATCACTGTTTAATATAATGTAAAACATTTGAGGTTTTGTAAAACAGTTTGCAAAAAGGAGGATTACTCACATTGCTGTCTTAGGGTTATCCTTAAGGATTTCCTGGTGATTATCTATTAATTACACAAATGCACACGCGTTAGTATAATAACCCAATATTTACATTAGTAATACCCTCCCCGAGACGGCATTCCAACGACTACGCCGGGCAGAACCACGACAGCCGTTACGGAACCCTAGATCAATCGGGCAGCGTATCTAATACGTAACCGGGGGTTATGATACTTACAACGAGGCAGGGCTTCGCTAATTAGGGGGTATAATACCCAAATATAGCTTATAATATGCAGAAATTCGAGAGAGAAAGTGTGTGTGAGCGTCGGAAACTGAAAGCTGATACTCCCAATTTATAGGGCCTGATTTGGACTCCCTCGCGGCCCGCGAATAACACACAAGGGGTCGTCGCGCCCCGCGAGCTAGGTCAGGTAGGCCCTAGGGTTGGCCAGTCACCGGTGTAGGCTCGACGCGTGTTTGACACGTGGCAGCACCGGGCTGCGCCTCATGTCCCCTCGCTCGCGGCCCACGTAAGACCAAGGCCAGGTCTTCGCGGCCAGCCAGAGACCCAGAAACTTGGTTTTCTAATTAATTTTATTAAAAATAAAGGTATTAGGTGCCTATTTTCGTATATGGGATGTATTTTTGGACATATTGGGGCACTCTAAATATTTTTAGGGTGTCAGATTATTTTGCAGGGTTGTTATAGTAGGAGTCTTAGTGGGAGAAGGTAAGAGGATTCTGGAAGAGGTATTGTAAGGACCTTCAAAAATGTCCCTAAATAACCCATAAATACAAACTCGGACACCTGAAACCCTATTGTGCATGAAAAATCAAGAAAATCAAGAAAACTGGGTTTCAGGCGGGCCGCGTAAGGGTTAAGCATGTCCTTACGCGGGCCGCGTTAACTAGGAAATTATCAGATAAGCGTTTAGGGTTTCAGACGGGCCGCGTAAGCCATAAAGGGAAACTTACGCGGGCCGTGTCAACTTGAAATTCATCCGGATAAGCATCCGGGCCACGTATAACCCATCTGTCAACCCTAAACCCATGACCCATGCAGCCTATACGTAGACTAGGCGGCCACGCGGGCCGCGTAAGAATTAACTAAGGGTTTACGCGGGCCGCGTAAAACCCAAATTCAGGCTATAAATAGCCTAGCTCGGGACTTTCATTCTGTGTCGACGAAATCTTTCATAAACGAATTCTCACTGTTATAAAGCTATAATTTCATAATAGCGAGGTGCTGCTACGATACCGGGTATTAACTCGATCGCTGCTACGATTCAATGTCCGATCGATTAAAACTATCCGATGAATGTTTAAGTGCTGCTCAAATTAGGGTTTATACTTTGTCATTCGTCGTTAATTCGATGGATGTTTAAGTATTGCACTTTGTCATTTATCGTGAGAGTTTGATCTCGTGAGTTATCATAAAATGCTGTATTAGTTACTGACCTGGTTCGTGTGCATTGTTATTTAAATTAGGTTATCAGGATAATCAATAAGCTAAGCTCTGCCCGTATAAATCTGCAATGTGAGTCATTCTCTTTTTATCAAATTATTTCCAAAACTCTATTTATTTCAAAGTTATAATTACAGGGATTAAGTCTTTGTAATCACCAAGTTACAGCCGGTATGTGGGGTTTTGTATACATTACTTGATAACCGTCACCATTGGACAACGGGTTAGCCAAGGGGTGATATGACCATAGTCACAGACACCAATTGGACAACGAGATAGCCAATAGGTGGTCGAGTGACAAATACCGTGGGTATATGGTTGATAAACAGAAACATTGTAATCGCTCTTAATACTGTAAATTATAACAATATGTCGTTTTAACAAAAAGAATGATTCACTCAGTATTTCCCCGCTGACAAAACCTTTTTCAAAACATGTTTCAGGTGATCTGTTGTGATCCAAGAAAAGTGCCGTGAAGCACTACAAGCTTAAGGAAGTGGCTCAATATAAAATAAAGAAACATGTTTTGTAAAATAAAAGATTTCCCAGTGAAATCTCGTTATTGTAAATTACGGATTATAAAATAAAACGGGCAGTTCAAGTTTTAAAAGATCCTGTTTGAAATCTTCCGCTATCGCATTAAATAAATAAATACCACGGGGTTCCTGTCCCGCGGCTCCGGACCGGGTCAAACCGGGGCTGGGGCCGTGACAGGAAAAGGTGGTATCAGAGCCACTGATTTAAGCCTATTAAAGTATTAGGGGAATACTTAAAAAAATTCTGATTGTCATTCTGTGATTATGTGTTTTATTAGCTAACTATTTGTTAGTTACAGTATGGGTAAACAAAGACTTTCGGCTACCTATCATAAATTAGATACTTCACCTAAAGAAAAAGGAACTTCCTCAAAATACCCAGCAGATATGGAGGAAGGAATATTTGTCCGTAAGGCATAGTTTGAAAAGCCACTTTCTCCTAATAAAAGAAGTTTGATTATTATGAAAAGTCAGGAGAAAGGAAAGAAATCACAACCAAAAGAAGTAAAGGTTAATCAGGAAACCCAGAAAATAAGCAATAAACCACCTTGGGAATATGAGTTAGATGAGAAATTGGCAGATCTCTATATGTTAGCCACCGTAGCAGTAAATGCTAATCTTTAAAACTGCCAATACCCTGACCCAGTAATAGCACTCCTGTTATCTACAGTCCAGAAACCTTAAAGAAAGTATTATCCAGTAAATAAATAAATAAATCCTAGAATGTTTTAAATTTAAGTGATCCTTTATGTAAAATCCGTCACATGGTATGTAATAATACTTGAAAGGTTATCTGTGAATTTTATTATTATAAAATTTTAACTTAGCCTTTTTATATGCAAAACAGCATGAATGAGTTATCTGACGCCTTAGAGAATCAATCTCTATCCTGTGAAAGTAGAAATTTCCAACGACTTTACTGGTTACTTTGCTGATATAGAGGAACCTATGGAATTTCAAGCTCCACCTCCAGAGAAACCAAAGCCTAAGAAAAGGAGAAGATTTGTAGGATGGAGACGTGTGTGCAGGAGTAAACCAGCAACTAGGAAAATTCCCAAGATAGAAAATCCCATGGATAAAGGAAAAGGGATCGAGATCGGGGAAAGTTCTAGGCAAGCAGGAATAGAAATTGGGGAGAGTTCTAAGCAACCTGAGGAATTACCATTACAAGAAGAATTAGATCGCATACTGGAAAGTTGTGATGTTATTAGACCTATCAACAACAACCTCTACCCTTACTCTGCTGAAACCCAACTTCCAATAAACTTGGAACCAACTATACCAGAACCTTTAATCCACACCCGACCTTTAGGAGAAATGGACGAGTGGTGGACTAATGATTGGCAATTCCAAAACCTACTAAATAGTCCTTATACCTTTTTCCCTCCGTTCGACCCAGAACCTATACCAAACCCACCAATGAGTAATGAAAACCTAGCGGAACTCCGCCATTTTGGCGAAGAGCTGATAGGTATAGGGAATAGGATCCGGGAAATGGGAGAACAAATCTCCTGGAAGTACGACGAGAGGGAACGTCACTTCTAAAAAGCCAGTTGACAAGAAATAGTGTGGTTGGGAGGCTGTAGTATATAATATTAAAATATAACTCTGTAAAATAACTTAAAAATAAAACTTCTGTAAAATAAACAAGTGTGTACGGATGCCTAATATTATCTATAAAAACGGAAGTCGAGAAATCGACAATTTTGATTATACGTGTGTTAAAAGATTTATATGATTATGTGCAATTGTTTTGCTATATTTGGTTATCAATCACTTTTATGCTAATTATTTATATAAATTAAATTCCTAGATGGAACCTGCTAATAATAAACCAGTTAATGAGATTAATCAATCTGAGCAAAATCAAGAAAATCAATTTATGACCAGGCAAGATATCGAGAATATTGTTGCTCAAGGGATAGCCAATGCTATTCCAGCAATACTGGCTGCTGCCCAGAAACCTGTTGAACCTCAACAAATTATTCCTAGTAAACGTACTCAAGAAGATAATTTCAGTAATAGCGTAAACGGAGGCGGCAATCATGATAATCATGACAATGATCCACGGCAGGCCCCACTCCTTAAGAAAATGAAAGCTGCAATGCCTGGTTGCACTTACAAAGAATTTCTTGCTTGTAAACCAGCTGAATTTGCAGGCAATGAAGGGGCAACTGCAACACTGCGTTGGTTAGAGAAGACCGAAGCAGTAATTATGATAAGTAAATGTGCTGAAGACGACAAGGTTATGTATGCATCACATCTTTTCAAAGAAGGGGTGCTAGAGTGGTGGAATACGATACTTCAAGCAAAAGGAAGAAATATGGCCTACGCCATAAATTGGGAAGAATTTAAGCAGTTAATGGAAAGAAAATTCTGTCCCGAATATGAAAAAGAACAAATGGTAAATAAATTCCTAACCCATAGGATGGGGGTGTAAATTGTCGAGGATATACGTCGACCTTCTTCGAATATGCTAGAGTGGTACCAACACTAGCTTCGCCAGAACCGGTACTCATTTCTCGTTATATTTGGGGATTAATTGGAGAGATCCGTAATATCGTTAAAGCTGCGAGACCTCGCACTATTGACGATGCAGTAGAATTAGCTAACACCCTAACTGATGAGCTGGTACGCACAAGAGAAGAAAATCGGAAGAAAGAGTTAGCTCAGAAAATTAGCCAAGGATTTCGTATGGGTAATAATAGCAAGTTCAAGAAGAAAGGAACCGGGCAATCTTCCACTCCGCCTTTCTACAGGAATTGCAGAAAGAAACATTTTGGAAAATGTAATGAAACCTGCAACTTTTGCAAAGTTGTAGGACATCGTGAGGAAGATTGTAGGAAGAAGACCAGAATCTGTTATAACTGTGGAGAAGCTGGGCATTTCAAAACTGAATGTCTCAAATTGGTCAAACCAGCAGACAACAAAGTCAAGACGACCGACGGAGCTACTAAGAAGAATGCTAGAGCATTCCAGCTGACCACTCAAGAAGCAGAACTCATTCCAGATGTAATAGCCGGTACGTTCCTAGTGCATAACATATATGCAAAAGTATTATTTGACTCTGGTCCAAACCAAAGTTTTATTAATACTTCATTCTGCCAAGCTCATAATTTACCTTTAACCAACCTTAGGCAAATTTTTACAGTCGAAACGGCAGATGGAAATTCTGTTAACATAGATAAAGTTTTGCAAGAAGGGAAGATAGAACTTTAGGCCATAAATTTTCTGCAAATCTGTTACCCATGAAATTAGCTGGATTCGATGTCGTGTTAGGAAGGATTGGTTAGTAGCCAACCATACTTAAATATTTTGTGATAAAAATTCCGTAGAAATTCGTACCCCCACAGGAGAAGTAATTTTAATTACAGGAAATAGACCTTAAAAGCTACTAAAATTCATTTCAGTAATGAAGTTGGCCAGTTATTCAAGAAAACAAGGAATAGTGTATATGATTTTCGTAATCATTAACACTAAGAGTAAAGAACTTCAGGAAATCCCAATAGTCTCAGAATACCTCGATGTATTCCCAGAAGAACTACCTGGATTACCACCCGACAGGGAAGTAGAATTTAGGATTCATCTAATTCCTGGAACTACACCGATAGCCAAGGCACCTTATCGGTTAGCACCCACTGAAATGCTAGAATTGAAAAAGTAGTTTGATGAATTGCTAAGTAAAAGATTCATACAACCTAGTTCATCCCCATGGGGAGCACCAGTGTTGTTTATGAAAAAGAAAGATGGATCGATGAGAATGTGTATCGATTACAGGGAACTGAATAAGGTTACAATTAAGAATCGATATCCATTACCTAGGATCGATGATCTTTTTGATCAACTCCAAGGAGCTAGATATTTCTCTAAGATAGATTTACGCTCCGGATATCACCAATTGAAGGTACAAGAAGAGGACATACCTAAAACTGCTTTCAGAACGAGGTATGGTCATTATGAGTTTACAGTTATGCCCTTCAGACTAACGAATGCACCTGCAGCATTCATGGACATGATGAATAGAATTTGTAAACCATACTTGGATAAATTCGTAATTGTCTTCATTGACGATATACTTATTTATTCCAAAAGTCAGGATGAACATTGTGAGCACTTGCATGCACTCTTAACTTTGTTAAGAAAGGAAAAGCTTTACGCCAAATTCTCGAAGTGTGAATTCTGGCTGCAATAAGTGCAATTTTTAGGTCATATGGTGAATCACGAAGGTATTCACGTAGATCGTTCTAAAATAGAAGCAATCACCCAATGGAAAGTCCCGCAGTCAGCCTTGGAAGTTAGAAGCTTTTTAGGATTAGCCAAATATTACAGGCGATTCATTAAAGATTTTTCTAAAATAGCTGTACCATTGACTAAGCTAACCTGTAAAGCAGTTAAGTTTGAATGGGGACCCAGGCAAGAAGAGGCTTTTAAGATTCTGAAGCAAAAACTAACAAACGCTCCAATTTTAGCCCTTCCAGGAGGAACGGAAGATTTTGAAGTTTATTGTGATGCTTCTAAGTTAGGATTAGGATGTGTATTAACGCAACGCAAAAAGGTAATTGCGTATGCATCAAGACAATTGAAGAAGCATGAAGAAAATTATACGACACATGATTTAGAATTAGGATCAATAATTTTTGCCCTTAAGATTTGGAGTACGGAAGTAAGTTTATTGTCTATATGGATCATAAAAGTTTACGGTACATATTTGGGCAAAAAGAATTGAACATGAGGCAAAGAAGATGGATGGAAATCCTAAGTGACTACGACTGTCATATTCAATATCACGAAGTGAAGGCAAACGTAGTAGCAGATGCCTTAAGTCGTAAGTACCATGAGAAGCAACGATGAATTCGTACTCTCAGGTTAAATCTACAATTAGATTTAATGGAACAATTGAAGAAAGTTCAAGAAACGGCAATCAAAGACAATGCTGAAGGAATGAAAGGATATATAAAGGATCTAGAGCAAGGAAAGGATGGAATTTGGAGATTCCATAAGAACAGAATTTGGGTACCTAAGCAAGGAAATTTAAGAGATAAAATATTAGAAGAGGCCCATAAAGCTAGGTATACCATGCACCCAGGAAACAATAAGATGTATCAAGATTTAAGAAACAATTTTTGGTGGATAGGTATGAAAAAGGACATAGCTAGATATGTTTCTAAGTGTCTAACTTGTTCACAAGTTAAAGCAGAACATCAGAAACCTTCAGAACTACTACAACAATTAGAAATGCCTGTATGGAAGTGGGAACTCATAACAATGGATTTTGTTACTAAGTTACCCAAAACCAGAAAAGGTAATGATGTGATTTGGGTAATTGTGGATCGATTAACCAAATCAGCTCATTTTCTACCTAAGAAGGAAACCTTTAGAATGGAAAGGCTAGCCAAGTTGTATGTAGACGAAGTAGTATCCTTACATGGAGTTTAACTCTCCGTTGTATCGGATAGAGATAGTCGTTTCACTTCCCATTTCTGGACTAGTTTTCAGGAAGCAATGGGAACCCGACTAAATTTAAGTATTGCATATCATCCACAAACAGACGGACAAAGTGAAAGGACGACACAAACTTTGGAAGACATGCTCCGGGCATGTGTGATAGATTTCGGTGGAAACTGGGATGATCACCTACCTTTAATTGAATTCTCCTATAACAATAGTTATCATTCAAGCATCGAAGCTGCCCCATTTGAAGCACTATATGGACATAAATGTAGAACTCCAGTTTGTTGGGCAGAAATAGGAGAAAGTCAATTATCAGGTCCTGAAATTGTGCAAGAAACTACTGACAAGATAACTCAAATCAAAGAAAGACTGAAAACGGCTCGAGATCGTCAGAAAAGCTATGCAGACAATCGCCGCAAGCCGCTCGAGTTTCAAATCGGAGACAAGGTACTTTTAAAAGTTTCTCCTTGGAAAGGAATCGTACGATTCGGTAAGAAAGGAAAGCTGAGTCCAAGGTACGTAGGACCATTTCCAGTAATTCAACGAATAGGACCAGTTGCTTATCGTTTACAACTACCAGAAGAACTAGCTGGAGTACATGATGTGTTTCATGTATCCAATCTCAAGAAATGTCTATCAGACGAATCCCTGGTAGTACCTCTTCAAGATGTAGAGGTAAATGAAAAATTAAAATTTGTAGAGAAACCACTGCAGATAGAAGATAGAAAGATCAAGTTTCTTAAGCATAAACGGTTGGTGCTGGTTAAAGTCAAGTGGGATTCGAAAAGAGGACCTGAATACACCTGGGAGCTGGAATCAGAGATGAAGCGCAAATATCCACACTTATTTCAATAAATCTCGCGGACAAGATTTTAATTAAGGTGGGGAGGATGTATGGACCTTAAAAAATGTCCCTAAATAACCCATAAATACAAACTCGGACCCCTGAAACCCTATTGTGCATGAAAAATCAAGAAAATCAAGAAAACTGGGTTTCAGGCGGGCCGCGTAAGGGTTAAGCATGTCCTTACGCGGGCCGCGTTAACTAGGAAATTATCAGATAAGCGTTTAGGGTTTCAGACGGTCCGCGTAAGCCATAAAGGGAAACTTACGCGGGCCGCGTCAACTTGAAATTCATCTGGATAAGCATCCGGGCCACATATAACCCATCTGTCAACCCTAAACCCATGACCCATGCAGCCTATACGTAGACTAGTGATGTGTGTTGGTGTGTATATAATTTAGATATATAATTAAGCCCTTTTTATACCTTTAGCCAAGTTTTAAATTTATAAAACACGATATTCACTAACACTAAACACACATATGGGCAAGTGCACCCATCGTGGACGTAGTATAGTGTTGGTAAGATACCGAGGTCGTCCAAGGACACAAGAGCTTTTAATACCGGTTTATCCTCAACGTCTAATCAAATCAAAAAGTGAGAAAAATGTTTTTAAACTAAGAAAATAAAAACTAACTAAATGCTGAAAAATAAAATAAAAACAGATAGACAAGATGAATCACTTGGATCCGACTCGTGTATTAGTATAACCTTTGATTATTTTCGCACTTTTGCACTTGTTTAAGAGATTATCTTAGTTATTGTAGTAGGCCCCTCTTTTGAAGGCGACGTTACCCTCAACCCAGTAGTTTGAGTCAGCAAGGATACAATCCTAAAGGGTCGGATTATTGGAAGATAATGAATTAAGTTATTAATGCAAATTATGGTAGGCCCCGCTTTTGGCGGTGACGTTACCCTCGACTAAGTAGTCTGAGTCAGCAGAGATACAGTCCTAAATAGCCGGGTTATAGTATTAATAGTAGTTAACTTATGAGGGGGTCAAAGAGTTTGGATCCCCGCCATCCAATACCTATGGGCATTGAAGGAGATCCTACTAAATTTGACCCAGGTCCCAAGCAGGACCTCTAAACGCTGAACAAGGGCAAGACCCTTACCAAACCGTTCCCTTAACCCCCGACCAGGTAGCCAACATACCTCCGTATAGACCGTGGAGATATGAATGGTGAAAATCTTTTATTTTATATAGACAGTAAAATAATGCCAAGACACCACGGACAAACGATAAGGAAAGATCACCTTCAACATAAGCAACTAGTTATTAAAGTCATTAATACAAAACCAAATAAAAAGTGCAAAAGATTAAAAATAAAAAGTATTATACTAAACACTTGTCTTCACCAAGTGATGTAAGAGACTTAGGCAAACATGGCCTTGATTGTCAAGAACTCTTACGATCAATCTTGGATCCCGAGACGACTCACACACTCTATGATGGACAATGGATGATGGTGGTGGATGATGGTGTTATGGTGGTGGTGGGTGGTGGATGAAGTGTGAGAGAGGTGGTGTGCCAAGGGATGAGATGGAATGAAACCAAGCACCCCTATTTATAGGCTGAACAGAAGGCTGGGCACGGCCCCGTGTCCGCTGGACACGCCCCCGTGCCCGTCTGACAGTCTCTCTCCTCATTAATTGTAATTCGCAATTACAATTAATGCGCCTGCTGTACTTTCACCACGCCCCCGTGCTCACTGGACACGGCCCCGTGGTGGGCAATGGAAGCTTCTACAAGTTTGTCTTTTATGCTGCTTCTTGGGCACGGCCCCGTGCTGGCTGAGCACGGGGCGTGTTCAGGCTTCTGTTTTCTCTTCTTTGCTTTGGAGGATGCCGTTGAGGGTCCGGGCAGTCTACTTTTATTCCTTTTCTTGTATTTATGCTAGAATTAGTTGTCTTTTTGCTTCTTTTGTGAATTTGAGCTCATTTCATCCTGAAAATACAAAAGGAAGACAAAAACACTCTTTTTCCAACATTAGTACTTAAAAAGGGTTAGTTTTATGCCTTAATTGAGGTGATTTATATGTTGCATTTTACACACATCAAATACCCCCACACTTGAACTTTTGCTTGTCCTCAAGCAAAACTCTTTAAATGTGGCTTACACTCCCAAATGGAATAGGTAGAAGAGAATGTTTTTGGTTTGTCATAGAGTGTCGGGAATCCAAAGATCTTTTTAGGTTTTATTTTTATTTATTCACAATCCTATTCGTTATGATTTATTGAGAACGTCTCATAGGATAAATTACTTATTTGGGCATAACATGCCTTTTTTAAAATTTTATTTATATACAAGTTCACATACCTCACGGGATAAATCACTCAACACTCGGCCGTAGGTGTATTTTTAGTGAATCACTCGAGAGCGGCATGGAACTCACGCCTTCCATAGGCTTGCCAAGCAATCAATCCTCCTTCTTTTTAACTTTATACCTTTGTAAATATCAAGAGGACTTTTTGGGTGAAGGGTTAGGCTTGGGTTAAAGGTGGGTGGTTGGGTTAGTGGTTAGTAAGAGGGCGAAAAGCGTAAAAAGCGTCGGTTTTTTTAAAAAAAAAATTTAGTGACTTTTTATTTTGAAGTATTTCTCCAAACAAGCTTTTGTTTGTATAGCTTTGTTTGTTTTTAACTTCATCATCACATATATATATATATATATATATATATATATATATATTTAGTCACATAAAAGAACGAGCTTGCGAAAGACCGAGCTTTGTTACTAAAATAAGGGGTGAAAAATAAAAAGGTTTTTGGTGGGTAAAAAGGGATTTAGGGTAATGAAATGAAAGGTTTAGGATCAAAGGGGTTAACTAGGGGGATTTTGGGTAGGTGGTAAAAAAAAATTGAAAAATAATGGTGTAGAAAGAAAATGGTTAGTCCTAATGCCTCCATCATTTACTTACTTGGGTTTAAGTTGGTAAGGACCGGGAATGAATCGACGTGGCAAGTTCTAGAGTTGTAAGAACCAAGCGGCTATTCACACAAGAAACGAAAAATGAGCATTTAGTCTAAAGATGTAAATTTGTATGCTCAATAAAGGCTCAAAACTCACTTTTGTGGGAATGGGTTTTTAATGTGATCAAGTATATATAATTAAATTTTAACTAGACTTGTTATGCCGTTTCATAATTTTCTTATGTTGGTTCTTGTTATCACGACGCTTTCGGTTGTAAATTTTTTTAAAAATATAACCTTATTAATCTTGTGATTCCCAACTTAAACTTTAGACAAGTAAAAATGAAAGGATTTTTGAAAAAATTTGGGGTGTTTAGCGGTTCCAATAGAGTTTTGTGTAAGGCTTGTTGTTAGGACTTGCAAAATTTCAAAGTGTTAGCTCCCCCCCCCCCCCACACTTAAATTACACATTGTCCTCAATGTGTCCCAAAAATAAATTTTTAGGTTGATTGGATGTGTGGTGTAGTGTTAAAAAGCAAATATTTATGTTACTGGCAGCCTGGACACGGCCCCGTGGTGACCGGGCACGGCCCCGTGGTCAGGTGCCAGTAACAGAAATTAAAGAAATGAGACAAAAGCCTGGACACGGGGGCGTGTCTGGTGAACACGGCCCGTGTCCAGTTACCTGAACTGGGCGTTTTTCTGCAGGTGGCTCAGCACGGGGCCGTGTTGGTTAGGCACGGCCCGTGTTGAGCCTTCTGTGATGGAGATTTGTGTCGGGTTGCTCTGTTCTTTGTGCATGGGGCCATTTTTCTCGTTCCCTTTTTCATCCATTACCACCATAAGTGTGTTTTATTCATCAATAACCATCAATCTTAGAAACCATCATATCATTGCAAACATAGAGAGACATTACATAAAACTAAAGATGAAAATACATAAATATTAAACCATGGAGTTTTAGCCCTATGTTTTATTTTAATTAGCAAAATTTCCAAGAAGCTACTAATCTTGGTTAGATAAGGCTTTTAGAAACTCCTTCTTCCGGGCGTGGTCCTCCTCACATGTCGGCGAGCCACTCCTCTACCTCCCTCGGAAGGAGAAAAGAGGGCTCATTTGCATTAGTTTGAGGAGTTTCGATTTCCGCTGGAATTTCTTGTGGGTGTTCCATGGGAGGTTCCGCGGGAAAGTCTTCCCACCCGGTAGGGTTGTTAACCCCGGGTGCCAAGTTCCAGTCCTGTTGTGAAAGGATTGGTTCCATCGGGGGTGCTACAAGAATATTTAACCTCTGGTGCAAGAGGTTAATTTCTTGGAAGCTACTTTCGAGTCCCACCGTAAGATCGTTAATACGGTCAATCAGGACCTCCTCTACTGACGTCATTTCGTCGAGAGCTTCCCTTAATGCTATCACATAGTGCACAAGCGTAGCTTCAACGGAGGGCCTTCTTCCCCTTCGACTGTTTGATGAATGAACGGATGATGTTTCGCTGTTTTCACTCGCCATTCTACGAAAAATAAACCGAAAAACAGTTTATGTGATGAAAAAGTATCTGGACACGGCCCCGTGCTCATTGAGCACGGCCCCGTGTTCATCTTTTTGCAGAATTTTGAAGCAAGGAATCTTGGGCTTTTAAGTTATCTTCTGAATTTATGTAGGCTTTTTGGACATTGATAACTTTAAACAATGTTACACATCATGTTTTTACCAAGATTCCATGAACAAAACTCATTGTTTCCTACCACAAAGGTTGAAGAATTCAAACTTTTGATGGTAGTTCTTGGAGAAAGATGAAAAAGAAGGAAATGGCTAGAAGAGGAAAGGACAAGATGGGTTGTTGGAACCTTCTTTCAGACTTACCTAGGATTGTTTGAGAGAAGATTCCTTCAAATCTCTGTCCCAAGTTGGTCCAAATGTGCAGAATTCTTGGCTGCATTTATAGAAAACGACAGCCTTCTGGACGCGGCCCCGTGTTCGCTGGACACGGCCCCGTGTGCAGATGAAATTCTGACACAGTTTGTCCGTATTCTGACGTTCTGATCAGAAGGGAATCTTTAGGTGAACACGGGGGCGTGTTGGCTGGACACGGCCCCGTGTCGAGTGGTCTCTATATTTTTATGAAGTTGTCTAGTTTTTTTATGGAACTTATCTGTTATCGGGTGGCTCTTGGTTGGTTGGGACAACCCCAAAGTGCCTAAGATACCTTAATTGTCCTACACTAAGGCGAGAACGCAAGAGGTTATCGGTGAGGGTAATTCCTATTTTCATTCTAGGTGGACAAGTCCAACCCTTTTCCGGGCTCTCGTTAAAGAAGGTGTATGCCGAATCGCTCAGGTCTATGTATGCATCGAACGAAGTCGATGGAGAGTCCTTCACGGCACAATCGGCACAGGGACGACTATCATCCAAGTCTTTTCTAGGTATGAAGGTATTTTTGGGAGCAACGAGGTTGTCGGAATGCGGTTCCAACATTTCCTCATGGTCATCGTCTTGGGGCGGATCAATAAAATCCTTCCTAAGTTCCTTTGACCAATTTAGAATTAGTTCTTCTAGTTGAAATAACTCGTCAAGGAGCATTTCCCCTAGAATATCTGGCTGGGCGCATTCGAGGGAGAGATAGTGCTTATTTTTACTTTCGCCCCTCTTAAGGTTATAAGGAATCGGTGGGTCTATATAGTGGGGCCTATAATTTAGAAAATAACATTTTAATTCTTCATGTTCGCCTCCACATAATCGACACCACGTACCATAAGAGTTCCGAAAGTAAAAAGAATTACTATCACTCATGTTTGTGTCAGAAATTACCAACCGCCGGGATCTAACGGTTCTGTTTTCAGTAAGAGAATCTTGGGCACGGGGGCGTGTTGAGTGGACACGGCCCCGTGTTCAGCTTACTGTCTGACTTAAAACAGGATTGCCAGTTCCAATGATTGAGCACGGGGGCGTGTTCAGCGAGCACGGCCCGTGCTGAGCTCTGCAGAAGCTGAAAAACTAAGAAAAATCCTAAAAATTAAAAAAGAAAAATAAAGATATGATTAGGCCGTTGATTCCTAACTTTCTTAAAATCCTTGTGTCCCCGGCAGCGGCGCCAAAAACTTGATGTGTGTTGGTGTGTATATAATTTAGATATATATAATTAAGCCCTTTTTACACCTTTAGCCAAGTTTTAAATTTATAAAATACGATATTCACTAACACTAAACACACATATGGGCAAGTGCACCCATCGTGGACGTAGTATAGTGTTGGTAAGATACCGAGGTCGTCCAAGGACACAAGAGCTTTTAATACCGGTTTATCCTCAACGTCTAATCAAATCAAAAAGTGAGAAAAATGTTTTTAAACTAAGAAAATAAAAACTAACTAAATGCTGAAAAATAAAATAAAAACAGATAGACAAGATGAATCACTTGGATCCGACTCGTGTATTAGTATAACCTTTGATTATTTTCGCACTTTTGCACTTGTTTAAGAGATTATCTTAGTTATTGTAGTAGGCCCCTCTTTTGAAGGCGACGTTACCCTCAACCCAGTAGTTTGAGTCAGCAAGGATACAATCCTAAAGGGTCGGGTTATTGGAAGATAATAAATTAAGTTATTAATGCAAATTATGGTAGGCCCCGCTTTTGGCGGTGACGTTACCCTCGACTAAGTAGTCTGAGTCAGCAGGGATACAGTCCTAAATAGCCGGGTTATAGTATTAATAGTAGTTAACTTATGAGGGGGTCAAAGAGTTTGGATCCCCGCCATCCAATACATATGGGCATTGAAGGAGATCCTACTAAATTTGACCCAGGTCCCAAGCAGGACCTCTAAACGCTGAACAAGGGCAAGACCCTTACCAAACCGTTCCCTTAACCCCCGACCAGGTAGCCAACATACCTCCATATAGACCGTGGAGATATGAATGGTGAAAATCTTTTATTTTATATAGTCAGTAAAATAATGCCAAGACACCACGGACAAACGATAAGGAAAGATCACCTTCAACATAAGCAACTAGTTATTAAAGTCATTAATACAAAACCAAATAAAAAGTGCAAAAGATTAAAAATAAAAAGTATTATACTAAACACTTGTCTTCACCAAGTGATGTAAGAGACTTAGGCAAACATGGCCTTGATTGTCAAGAACTCTTACGATCAATCTTGGATCCCGAGACGACTCACACACTCTATGATGGACAATGGATGATGGTAGTGGATGATGGTGTTATGGTGGTGGTGGGTGGTGGATGAAGTGTGAGAGAGGTGGTGTGCCAAGGGATGAGATGGAATGAAACCAAGCACCCTTATTTATAGGCTGAACAGAAGGCTGGGCACGGCCCCGTGTCCGCTGGACACGCCCCCGTGCCCGTCTGACAGTCTCTCTCCTCATTAATTGTAATTCGCAATTACAATTAATGCGCCTGCTGTACTTTCACCACGCTCCCGTGCTCACTGGACACGGCCCCGTGGTGGGCAATGGAAGCTTCTACAAGTTTGTCTTTTATGCTGCTTCTTGGGCACGGCCCCGTGCTGGCTGAGCACGGGGCGTGTTCAGGCTTCTGTTTTCTCTTCTTTGCTTTGGAGGATGCCGTTGAGGGTCCGGGCAGTCTACTTTTATTCCTTTTCTTGTATTTATGCTAGAATTAGTTGTCTTTTTGCTTCTTTTGTGAATTTGAGCTCATTTCATCCTGAAAATACAAAAGGAAGACAAAAACACTCTTTTTCCAACATTAGTACTTAAAAAGGGTTAGTTTTATGCCTTAATTGATGTGATTTATATGTTGCATTTTACACACATAGCCTGGCTCAGGACTTTCATTCCGTGTCGACGAAATCTTTCATAAACGAATTCTCACTGTTATAAAGCTATAATTTCATAATAGCGAGGTGCTGCTACGATACCGGGTATTAACTCGATCGCTGCTACGATTCAATGTCCGATCGATTAAAACTATCCGATGAATGTTTAAGTGCTGCTCAAATTAGGGTTTATACTTTGTCATTCGTCGTTAATTCGATGGATGTTTAAGTATTGCACTTTGTCATTTATCGTGAGGGTTTGATCTCGTGAGTTATCGTAAAATGCTGTATTAGTTACTGACCTGGTTCGTGTGCATTGTTATTTAAATTAGGTTATCAGGATAATCAATAGGCTAAGCTCTGCCCGTATAAATCTGCAATGTGAGTCATTCTCTTTTTATCAAATTATTTCCAAAACTCTATTTATTTCAAAGTTATAATTACAGGGATTAAGTCTTTGTAATCACCAATTTACAGCCGGTATGTGGGGTTTTGTATACATTACTTGATAACCGTCACCATTGGACAACGGGTTAGCCAAGAGGTGATATGACCATAGTCACAGACACCAATTGGACAACGAGATAGCCAATAGGTGGTCGAGTGACAAATACCGTGGGTATATGGTTGATAAACAGAAACATTGTAATCGCTCTTAATACTGTAAATTATAACAATATGCCGTTTTAATAAAAAGAATGATTCACTCAGTATTTCTCTGCTGACAAAACCTTTTTCAAAACATGTTTTAGGTGATCTGTTGTGATCTAAGAAAAAGTGCCGTGAAGCACTACAAGCTTAAGGAAGTGGCTCAATATAAAATAAAGAAACATGTTTTGTAAAATAAAAGATTTCCCAGTGAAATCACGTTATTGTAAATTACGGATTATAAAATAAAACGGGCAGTTCAAGTTTTAAAAGATCATGTTTGAAATCTTCCGTTATCGCATTAAATAAATAAATACCACGGGGTTCCTGTCCCGCGGCTCCGGACCGGGTCAAACCGGGGCTGGGGCCGTGACAGGAAAAGGTGGTATCAGAGCCACTGATTTAAGCCTATTAAAGTATTAGGGGAATACTTAAAAAAATTCTGATTGTCATTCTGTGATTATGTGTTTTATTAGCTAACTATTTGTTAGTTACAGTATGGGTAAACAAAGACTTTCGGCTATCTATCATAAATTAGATACTTCACCTAAAGAAAAAGGAACTTCCTCAAAATACCCAGCAGATATGGAGGAAGGAATATTTGTCCGTAAGGCACTGTTTGACAAGCCACTTTCTGCTAATAAAAGAAGTTTGATTATTATGAAAAGTCAGGAGAAAGGAAAGAAATCACAACCAAAAGAAGTAAAGGTTAATCAGGAAACCCAGAAAATAAGCAATAAACCACCTTGGCAAGATAAAAAGTATAGGATATGGGTCTCGGAAGACTTGGGGGATTGGATCCCTGATTGCCTTGACGAGGACTATGACTCCGAGGATATTTAAGATGGATCCATGGAACCGGGATCGGGAAAGATGTCTTCAGAATTGCCGGACGATCTGACCGGTAATCGGGAAGATGGCGAGTCGAAGGTGAACGGTCAGGCAGGGGTTTCTCCGGCTCTTGATGAGCAGTTGGCGGCGCAGGTGGAGAAGAGTTCCAAGGAATTTGTTCCCATGCAAGAAGGGTGGTGTAACCAAGGAGGGGGGGGGGGGGGGCTTTCGAGAAGGAAGGGGAAGAGTTTTCTTCTATTAACGTGCATGGTAATTTTGGCGGCTCTCTAGAGGGTCAGGATTGTGGGGTCGCAACAGGTGGGCCACCCTCTTCGGGGTTTATTGTGGGTAACATGGAAACCAAGAGAGTTGGTTTTAGGAAGCCCAAAATTCTGGCCCATGTTAGGAAAGATAAGCCCAGAACGTATCTCCTTCCGATAAAAGGCCCAGTAAACGATGCAGGCACCAGTTGGAGGAGGAATTCATATTTTCTGTTCCTACACCGAGTGCAGCTCCGGTTGCGACATCTGTTCAGATAAGGATCACCTTCATATGTCTGGGGACTTCGATTTAAACCTTAAGGCGGTTTCTGGCTCGTTGACAGAAACATTGGCTGAAGACTCCTTGGATGCGGTTGCTCCGGTATCCGGGTCTGGCAGTTAAAGAGGGACGGTAATGGACGCGGCGGTCCAGAAGGAAGATGAAGCTACGGTAGATATAGGAGCTCAGTTTTGGGTGGATCTCAGGAGCCATATCGATCTGATGTACGACATCTTTGGTTATACAGGTATTAATGGTGTGAATAAATGAATTTCCTCGCTTTTAACATTCGTGGTCTCGGGGGTTCTGAGAAGCCGGGGTGGGTTAAGAAATTGAAAGCTAAGCACGGAATCAACTTCATAGCGCTTCAGGAAACGAAGAAGGAGTCGGTTTCTGTTTTGGATCTTGTCGGGTTTTGGGTAATAAAAATTTTGGGATGGACAGTGTAGGTTCGGTTGGTCTCTCGGGTGGTCTGGCTTGTTTGTGGGATAAGTCGCTGTTTAGTCAGACAGGAGGTTCCAAAAACAGGAATTGTTTACACATAAGGGGAAATATTTTGGGTTCAGGGGCGGTTCTTAACGTGCGTAATGTCTATGCCCCTCAGGGAGTCCCTGCTAAGAGGGCTTTGTGGGATTTGCTGGTCCAACTGATTGCTAATAATGATGGTCTCTGGGTGGTCTCGGGTGACTTTAACGCTGTTCGATTTAGAGAGGAGAAGAGGAACTATTCTTTCAAACATACTTGCGCCAATGATTTTAATTCGTTCATTTTCGAGGCTGGTCTGATGGAATATAACATGAAAGGGAGAAAGTTTACTTATTGTTCGGCCAACGGTAGGAAAATGAGTAAGCTAGATAGATTCTTGGTTAACCCCGGTTTTTTCAATTCCTGGCCTGAAGCGAGTGTCGAGGTTTTTCCAGGTTTTTTATCTGACCATAGTCCTATTATTCTATCTTCGGTTGCTAATAATTTTGGGGCTAGGCCTTTTCGTGTTTTTGATTCTTGGATTGGCATGCCCGGTTTTGAAGAAGTGGTTGTAGGGGTTCTAAATGGCAGCGATGTCGTGGTTGGTCCCCCCGATGTTGTCCTTATGAGAAAATTGGGGATTCTTAGACAGAAATTGAAGGAGTGGAGGGATGATATGTTATTAAAAAATTCCGAAGTAGTGTCGTCGGCCATGGTGGACCTCGAATCTGTTGAAGCTGTGATGGATGTGAGAGAGTTAACTAAAGAAGAGGAATGGGTTCTCTTGGAAACAAAAAAGATTTTAAAAGAAAAAGAAGAAAGGAAAAATAGAGACTTGAAACAAAGGTCAAGGATTAGATGGGCCAAGGACGGTGATGAGAATTCGAAGTTTTTCCACTCCATGATCAATTGTAGGAAAGCTTTGAATGTTATCCATGGTTTGAATATTGACGGTGTTTGGGTGTCGAAGCCGTCTTTGGTGAAAAAGGAGATTTTCAGATTTTTTAGAGAGAAATTTGTTGAAGATTGTTAGTTTCGGCCTCGTCTTATATGCCCGGGTATTAAACAAATTTCGGAAAATGAAGCTCTGGAGTTGGAGGCCCAATTCACGCGGCAGGAGATTAAGTGTGTCGTTTTCGATTGCGGAGATGACAGAGCTCCGGGCCCTGATTGTATTAATTTTCATTTTGTTAAGCATTTTTGGTCTCATCTGGAGGATGATTTCTGCAAAATTTTGGCTGAGTTTTACGAGACTGGGGTGATTAATATGGGTTGTGGATCTTCGTTCATTGCCTTAATTCCGAAAGTTAAAGACCCGATTGGGTTGAAAGATTATCGCCCGATTAGCTTAGATGGAATTATTAACAAAGTTATCTCGAAGCTCTTGGCTAACAGACTTAAGAAGGTGTTGGACTCCATCATTTCCCCGACCAATCTGCCTTCCTTGGTGGTAGATATATGTTGGATCGCCCGTTTATCATTAACGAAATCCATAATTGGATTAAAAAAGTGAAGAAGAAGGTCTTTTTCTTTAAAATTGATTTCGAAAAGGCATATGATAACATTAACTGGAACTTTGTGGTGGATATTCTTTCTCAAATGGGCTTTTCTAATAGGTGGTGCATGTGGATCAAAGGTGTCATCTCGTCGGCCAGAGCGTCGGTGTTGGTTAATGGTGCCCTGACTTTTGAATTTAAGTGCCAAAAAGGTATGCGGCAAGGGGATCCGATTTCTCCTTTCCTTTTTGTTATTGTCATGGATCTCTTTCTTGTATGATTTCAAAGGCTTGTGATTTGGGCATTGTTAGAGGTGTTAAGCTCCCCTTTGATGGTCCCTCTATTTCGCATTTGTTCTTCGCTGATGATGCTATTATCCTTGGGGAGTGAGATAGAGATATCATTCTTAATGTGGTTAGAATTCTGAAGTGTTTCCACGCTTGCTCGGGTCTTCATATAAACTTCGGTAAATCTAATATTTTCGGGCTTGGTTTGAATATCGACGAGATCGAAGATATGGCTGTGTTAGTAGGGTGTAAAGCGGAAGTTTTTCCTTTCAAGTATCTAGGTTTGACGGTCGGGGCGAATATGAATCAGATAAATAATTGGAGACCGGTGTATGACATTTTTGAAAAGCGGCTATCGCTGTGGAAAGCTTCGTTCCTTTCCATAGGTGGTAGGGTCACCCTGATTCGGTCCGTTCTTGAGAGTCTCCCCTCGTATTTCTTTTCACTATACCGTGCTCCTGTTAAAGTTGTGGAAGACATGGAAGGCATTATCAGAAAGTTCTTATGGGGGGGGGGGGTTCTTCTAGTGAGAAAAAACTTCATTGGGTTGCCTGGGATAGGGTTGCCTCTCCTAAGAAGATGGGAGGTCTTGGCTTACATAATCTTAAGGAGATTAACTTAGCGTTGCTTTCTAAGTGGGGTTGGAGGTTCAAAACAGAGAAGGACAATCTTTGGGTTAAAGTGGTTAGTGCCATTCACTCGGGACGGTCCGAATGGGATTTCTTTCCGGGGAGAAAACCTTTCGGAGGAGTGTGGTGTAATATTGTGTCTGTGTTAAAGAGGATGGTGGTCGGTAATATTCCTATTCGGAACTTTTTTAGAGGAGTGGTGGGTATCAGTGATAATATTTTGTTTTGGCTAGACCCTTGGTTATTTGATGTCCCGCTTAAGGATAAATTCCCTGCCCTTTTTCGTTTAGAGATGGTGAAAAATTGTAGTGTACGCGATAGAATAGAAGGGGAAGGTTTGTGGTTATGGAGGCATGACTTTGACGTGGGTCCTGAATGGAGTGAATGGAACGAACTTACTTCGGCGCTGGGATCGGTCAGTTGTTCCTATCGGGCTGACAAGTGGGTTTGGGTGGGTAGCGACTCTGATTCTTTTTCCGTTGCTGCTGTTAAAAGGCTCATTGATGCGAAGAAAGACTTTAGCAGCCATTATGTTCTGGAATGGTGTAGTTGGGTTACTTTAAAATGCAACATTTTTATTTGGCGTGCGGAGTTAGATAGGATCCCTACGGTGGAGGCTTTAGCCAGAAGGGGAGTGGCGGTGGCAGACGCGAGTGTTGCTTCCGCAATTCCGGTCCTGACTCGGTTTCTCATTTATTCACGTCTTGTCCATTCGCGTTAGGTCTTTGGGAAAAAAATTAGCTTTTGGTGTCGGTTTTGAAATTCTTTGTGTTTTCGTTTAGAGACTTGATTGAAATTCATAACACCAGTTCGAGAAGGGAGTCGGAGAGAAAGGCGTTGCAAGGGATTGTTTATACGGCCTGTTGGTTGTTGTGGAAGGCCAGGAATAACCTTCGGTTCAATGGTAAGGGAAGTAATGTGGAAGAGATTTTTTGTGATGTTAGGGCGGTTAGTTTCCTTTGGTATAAGCATAGGTGCAAGAAATGTATGTTAGTTTGAGCGAATTGATGTAAATTTGTTAATATGTAGTTGTCTTGTTTGTTGTTGACCGTCCCAATTTTCAGGTTCGGTGTGTTTCTAATAAAGTTCTCGTTTAAAAAAAAACTAAAAGAAATTAAACCATACTTTACCTAATTATAATAATGGCAAAATCAAGAACCTTTTACTTGGGGGTGGGACACAAAATGTCAGAAATGACCCCACAACTAATTTAATCGAATTTGACCAGAGTCAAATAAATCCATAGATTCATGCAATGATGCTATATTAATTGTACTTTATAAAACAAGCTTCTATGTTTGTACACTACGCAACAGTACTTGTAACTAGCTTTTACACTTTCACACTGCAACTGTGGGAGTCGGGCCCCTTCAACCGGGGACGAATGTCAGGTCAGGTTAACACACTCTTTCATGGTTAGGGGTATATACGTCTTTTTGCTATAAAACATCATCTCGAATTTGATGACTGTTTTGTTTAATATAATATCAATTTTTATTTCTTCAAAATAAACAAGTATAGGTTCAAGGCTCGTTGTGTATTGTGTATATGATGTTGGTTTTGATACAATAAGTATCTTTTTTGATCGAATAAATTTTAAAGGAATTATTGGTTTAGTGATCATTAGATTTTCTTATATATATTACACATATTAAGTTATAAATATTGTAAGAGTAAATTACAAAAATCGTCCTTTATGTATGTCACTTATGGCAAATTGTGTCATTTGTCTTCAACAATTATAGAAAACGTACTCGATGTTTGCAAACTCTTGCAAGTTATGTCCTTTAGCCCTAATTCAATTAATTTTTGTGGTTAAATCTGACCAAATGGACCCCACATGAGGGTATTTTTGTGGTTAAATCTGATCAAATGGACCCCACATGAGAGTAAAATAACCAAAATACCCTCATGTGGGGTCCATTTGGTCAGATTTAACCACAAAAAAAAAAAATAACTGAGAAAGGGCTAAAGGACATAACTTGCAAGGGTTTGCAAACATCGAGTACGTTTTCTGTAATTATTGAAGACAAAGGACACAGTTTGCAATAAGTAACATACTTAAAGGACGATTTTTGTAATTTACTCATATTGTAATTATGACTTACCACTAGATATTATATTTTTACGATTTCAGTCAAACTAATTAAGTATATCTTGTAGATGGGTGATATTGTTTTCATATTATGGGCTTCGTTTGTGTAGCAAAGTCTCACCTGAAAACGAAATATATTAACACATGACGGTGTACAAATACGGTATGATAATGGCATATAGTATTTTGTAATGTGTAGCGAAATTAGTTCGCTAATAACATGTAGTAAAATCCCAATAGGAAAAAGTATTTTTAAACAAGTCATAATGATATGTGATATTTTATGAAAAAGCCAATCTTGTAATTTTCTCCTTTAGTCGATGCTTTTTGGTTTGGGGGTTGAGTCGAATGAAGTGTGTAGGACGGCCTCGATGTTAAAATGTAAAGTGGGTGTGCTTCCTTTCGTTCATCTTGGTGTTCTGGTGGGAGCTAAAATGCACAGATTGGATAGCTGGAAGGCTGTTTTCGATGTGTTTGAGTCCCGGCTTGCGCTTTGGAAATCTTCGGTGTTGTCTATAGGTGGTCGGGTTACGCTTGTTAAGTCTGTTCTTGAGAGTATTCCTAACTATTTCTTGTCGTTTTTCAAGGCGTCGGTGGGAGTTATGAAATGTCTGGAGAAAATCATTAAGAATTTTTTATGGGGGGGGGGGTTACAATTCGGAGAATAAGATTCATTGGGTCTCTTGGCAGCGCGTTACGTCTCCTATCGATATGGGTGGTCTCGGGCTATCAAAACTTGAAGACGTGAATATCTCGCTGCTTTCTAAATGGGTTTGGTGTTACAAGAATGAGCATGATAGTTTATGGAAGAAGGTGATTGATTCCCTGCACTTTAAAAATCAAAACTGGTATTCGGTTCCGGTTAACAAAAGTGTTAGGGGGATTTGGAAGAATATCATCATGGCGATCGATATGGTGAAGGTGGGGAATACCTTGCTGATGCAGAATTTCAAAGGCAAAGTGAGAAATGGCGGTAATATTAAGTTCTGGATCGATCCCTGGGTCGGTAATATGCCCCTCAGAGATCGGTTCCCGTTAATTTTCCGTCTCGAAGTGGATAAGAGATGTCGGGTAAGTGACAGATTTAATGTTACGGCCAATCTGTTTGCGGGCAACTGGGTCTGGTCTCGGCCCCCCACCTCGGGTCCGGAGCTGTTGGAACTTCGTGATCTGGAGTCGCTTTTGTCTATTGTCAATTTGTCTAGCTCTCCGGTTGGGTGGGAATGGATTGGAGGTAATCAAAACGAGTTCTCGGTGGGGGCGGTCAAAGATTTTTTGCAAAGTGGGACTGATTACAGTAGTAATTTCGTCTTTAATTGGTCTAAATGGGTCCCGAAAAAGTGTAATATGTTGGTTTGGAGAGCGGAGATGGGTAGGATCGCCACGACCGATGCTCTTGTCAAACGGAATTGTTTTAATGGAGACGTTAAAAGTCCGTTATGTGAAGAGGAGATGGAATCAGCGGAACACCTTTTTTGCTCATGTGTGACTGTGTGGTGGCTTCGAATATTTGGTATCTTATCAGTCGGTGGTGCAAGATTAGTCCAATTTTCGCCTTCTCTATTAAAGATTTGGTTTCTATTCATGAGTTCTCAGGTCTGGAAAAAGTTACGAAAGAAGCCCTCCAAGGTATTATTTTTGTGGGTTGTTGTCTGTGGAAAGTGCGGAACGAGAGAAGATTCAAAAACGTTAAAAAAGAGATCCTGGATATTTTTCAAGATGTAAAAAATTTAGGTTTTCTTTGGTATCGTAATAGATCTAGAAATCAAAGTGTAACATGGTATACCTGGTGCTCTTTCGACTTGATGTAATCGGTTTTGTGTTTGTGGCTGCCCTTATTTTTGGGGGTTAGTTTGTGAATAATAGTTACTTTTCAAGAAAAAAAAAATAACAAGATATTGAATTGATGTACTAAATACTTCAACGAATTTTGAGGTCTTTCTAAAAGAATTAATATAAAATTGTATGCATTTTTGAATTATTCATATGTTAGTCATAAAAAGAACTTATAAACAAGTCATGATGATATGTGATGTTTTATGAAAAAGCCAATCTTGTAATTTCCTCCTTTATTACAAGATATGTTGAATTGATTTACTAAATAGTTCAAAGAATTTTGGAGTCTTTCTAAAGAATTAATATAAAATTGTATACATTTTTGAATTATTCATGTTAGTCCACATTTTAGAAACGATGACAATATATTATTTGAGAGAAAAAGACAAAAGGCAAAGAAGTTTGCTTTGGAGCAAATCTATCAAAAAAATTGGGTTTGTGGGGCAAGTAAAGTGAGTAAAATGACACTTTACCCAAAGAGAAGAAAGGGTAAAAAGGGGAAATGACATGTGGGTTTTCATTTAGCCAAACACCTCTACCTAAACTTTCTCACAAATAGGGAAAAGAACCTTCTCCTATGTATTGCAAACAAGTCCATTGAGTCTAGTGAACTTTAGATAGGCCCCTTGTTTTAAAACTATCACAAACAAGTCCATTGAAGATCCTAAGTTGTAATGGACATAAATTCCAGTTGATTGTTCGTTGTAAATTTGTTTATGATCCGGTTCACTTCGCATTAAAGAACAGTCCCGATTCATTCAGACCGTCTAAACCATCAAGAAACAATTTAGCTTAATGGCTTTGAATTGTTCTTTAAATAGGTTGGCTACATTAATTTTCTTTAAAACGATATGCCGTGAAATAACATTATAGATATACACATATTTATGTTCAAGAAAAGATATGCGTGTGTGTATATTTATGTATATATGTGTATGAAACCTTTCACATCCATATCGGTTTATATGACAGATTATGAGATTCAGACATTTTATTGAACCGTTAAGCCATGCCTTTTAAACCGTCAATCAAACCTTATAAATCTCAAACCGTTGGGTGTAAGCAGCCCAATCAGTCTGAACCAGTGTTGTAAGAATCGCTAGGCACTAGTCGGCCGGTAGGTTATGGACTAGCGATTAATAGGGATTAATCGAATTGAATTTTTATATGTAATGTTCAGTTTTATATTTATACGTACGCAATTTTATGTGTAATTTTTCTAGCAAGACAAGTTTCAACCCCTCATTAGCTCATTTTTATTAAGTAGACATGATTAATCACCAAAATTTACAAGGTTTGATCAGAAAATGTTTGGAATTTGGCCAGTAATTGGCCAACATTCGTTGGGAACCGCCGATTGTTGACCGACTAGGACTGCCTAGGGCCGCTGTTAACCGTTCAGTAATTAATTGGCCGATTGGAGGAAAACTATTCGATGAACTGAAGACTAACAATTAGTCAGGATTTTTACAACCATGGTGGTTTGAAGTTTCAAACATTTTTGAAAAGCCTTAAGGGTGTTTAGGGTGTTAGGGGTGGTTAAACACTCGAGAGTGGCAAACTAAAAAATCGACCAATCAGAGTGCGCCACGTCAATCAGTAAAAAGTGTTTAAACTTTGGTGAAAAGTGTTGGCAATGGTTTAGAAATTTGGTGAAGTGGTAAACTTTTTAAATAAAAAAAAGGAAAAATATGTGATTGGTTGAGATTGGAATGGACCCCACCCCACACCCCTTCTCTCTCTCCTTCCTCCCTTCCCCGCGTCGGTTATGCCTCACCAAATCTGTGCCCATTTCGTCAAACACCCATGCGACAAAGGTGTTGGCATTGGTTGCCGTGGGTTTGCCGATCGGTGCCGGGTGGGTTTGCCGCCCCCACTCCGGACACCCTTAGTGTTCCAAATATATGGTATGAAAAAGTAAAAAAGTGTGATAGTTAAAGGCGTTTAGGTGCAATTTCTTGTGTGGGGGTTTTAAATTTTCAAGATAAGACAAAAATACCCATCAACACCCCATAAAAACCGACCCCTCTCTTCACCCCCTCTACCTCTATGTTGTTTTCTCTTCTTGATTTTATCGATTTTTTTACTCATTATTTCTTCACAAAACAAAACTCATCTTCTTCAACAAATTTCACCCAAAAATTTGATCCAAATGTACACAAACCGCCTCTTTATGCTACAGAGACGCAAATCTTAAAAAAAGATTAAAGAAAATCCCATTTTTTATGATCATTATTGGAATGTTCGCCGGAGTTGTGGTGGTGATCATGGTGGAAAGCCACAGGGGCATTCCCGTCATTTGACAAGAAGAGGGATGGTTCTTTTTCTTTCAGAGTGGTGGTGATGTAAACTGTCCGGTTAGTTTGTGGTTGCTGTCGCCGGAGGAGCTGACCGGAACTTCTATTTCTTCGGTCATTCCGGCAGAGGGGGCGGGAAAGTGATGAGAAGATTATTAGGAGGGCATTTTGGTCATTTGACACAGTTTGTCGCCTTCATGCTGATAGTGACGGCGGCGGTGGTGGTTGACGTCGGCCGGCGGTGGAGGTGGAGGTGGTGGAACGCTTACGAGGGTATTTTCGTCATTTTGTACGAAAAGTGGTTTGTGTAAAATGTTGTTTCTTGTGGGGTTCATTTCTAGTGGTGGTGATCGGCTGCGTGGCGGCGGCGGTCAATGGCTGTTTGCAGTGGTGCCGATGATTGGTTGACTTCTTGGTGGCGGTGGGGGGTGGTGATATTGGCGGGGACGGCTCAATCTAGATTAATGTGATGTTTACCTTAATTTATGGTTTAAGATTTGTTGTAAGTAATTTCTTTATTTATAAAATTCTTGATTTTCATGATTATTACGACCTCCCTATAATTTTCTTATCGTTTTTTTGGCAAAAAAAAAAAAAAAAAAAAAAAAAGAAAGTAACAAGATGTTAATCCGAAACGTCCCGGATGGGTAATTAGGGCATGTTTTGCTAACCTTTTTTTACACAACTTATTGACTTATTGGGTTTTTAGAAAAGTTAGTATAGAGTGACTTTTTGGAAAAGTCATTTTTCCTTCTCATATACAAGCTCATTGCCAAACATCATATAGAGCTTATAACTTTTCAAAAAGCCAATAAGTCAATAAGTTGTTTCAAATAGCTTAGCCAAACATGCCCTTAGTATGGGATTATTATATTGTAGTGCCTTCAAGCGGGTGGAGGTCGGGTTTCCGTATATCTGAGAGAGCAAATGGGCTGGCGGCGGTCGAGTAGTTATCTTTGGCCACAACGCCTGGTGTCACGATGGTTGGCACCAGTGGCGAAGCTTAACGTTTTCGACCCGTGGGGGGGGGGGGGGGGCGAAAACGTATATATCCAAAAATTTCTATATGAAAACTACATATATAACACTATTGAGCGAAAAGTTCGGAGGGTCGGACGCCCCCAGCCCCTTCAAAGTTGCGCCATGGCTGGCACATCGTTCCTTCCTTTTAAAAAAAAATTAGTATGGGATTGATTTAAAAAGTTATGTGGATTGGATAAAGTATGGCATTAGACCAGACTATCAGGTGATCAGATTATCTAAAACTATACACCAGTTTACCTAAATCATGTATCTCCCTGAAAGTTCAATTTAAATATTTTTCGTACATCATTGTTTGATAAAGCTTAACTGTATTAGCTTTATAACATGTTTTCTCTTTCTGTTTGATAAAGATATGTAGTTGATGATCCTATTAGTATCTTATGCTAAGAAGGATGAACTAATTTTTTTTTTTAGAATTTATATCATCATAATGGGTAAATTACTTTTTGAGTCCTGTGTTTTAGTGGTTTTAACCACTTAAGTTCAAAATCAAAATGTTTAACGCTCCGAGTCCCTATAGCTACTTTTCTTAACCACTTGAGTCCAAATTTCTAACAGCATCTACAAGGTCTGTTAACTATAAGGGTAATTTGGTCATTTACACATAAAGTATAAGTCTTATATGCACATTAATATAAGAAACAAGTCTTTAATGCATAAACTTTTAATATATGTAATATAAACACACCCACTGCCACCGCCATTCATCACCACCACCACCCATCTCCACCACCACCACCACCACCTCCTCCCTCATCCATCCACCACCATAATCAACAAATAATCAAAGGGTTTGACTCTCTCCTCCTTGCCTCATCCCACCTGTGTTATTCATATTTAATCAAAGGGCAAAGGGCAAAACAACAGTTGAAACAAAACCCTAAATTTTATAATCGGAGAGAAAGAATTACGGGTGAAGAAACCCTGAATCTTTAAATTGGGATTGGAAGCTTCCCAAAAAGCTTTTGGAAGAACCGGCAATCGGCTCTGCGACAAATCAATCCTCTCAACATTCTTCGCAAACACATCCTGCAAAACCGCAACTAGCTCACCCCTAACACCGTCCTCAACCATAACCTCACCACTACTCCCTTCTTCAACCGCAACCGCCTTTCCTCCTCTCTTTGCCGCCTCATACAGTTCCGGTGAGGATTGATCCGCCGGTGGTGGTGGCGGTGGTTGTTCGATGTCGAATTCCGGCGAGTGAGAAGCACGACTGACGCTAGGTAACTTCACCGTCACATACCATAGGATTGGAAACTTGTTAGGTTTGGATCCATTGTAGATCGATGAATTGAATGAACAACAGATGAATGAATTGAAGAGAAAATGTAACAAATGGATGAATTGAACAGAAAATATCTAACATAATGATAAGAGAGAAAGTGGAATCTGTGGTGACGGTGGTGGTGGGGGATGCAGGTGGTCTAGAGAGAGAGAGAGAGAAAGATGAGAGAGAGATGAAGAGTGCAGAATGTTTAGGATTAGGTTTTTGCGTGTGGGGGAGAGGGGGTTTAGGTTTTTGGAGAGTGCGGTTGGGGGGGTGGGGGTTAGATTTTTTTAGGGGTGCGGGTGGGGAGTTTAGGTTTTTTTGGGTTTATGTTTAAGGTTTACTTTTAGGTTTTTTTAGGGGTTGGGGGGTTTTGGTTTTTTGAGGGTGCGGGGTTTAGGCTTTTGGTGAGAGGATGGATTAAGGTTTTGTTTTTTTTGTTTTTTTTGTTTTTTTTTTTTTTTGGGGGGGGGGGGGGTGTTAGGATTTTGGAGGGTGTTGGTGGGGGGTGGGTTAGGTGGTTTAGTCTTTTTCATATTATTGCATATGTGCAGTAAAACTTTTTTTTTGAAATTTTTTTTATATATATTAAATATAGCGAATTTTAATAAAAAATAAAAAAAATTTGTATGTTTTTTAGGTTTTTTAGGTTATTTTAGTTAGTTTTTTGGTTTTCTCATTTAAATTAGTTTTTTCATGATCCCCTTGCAAGATAAGGTACAAATATGTATTGCTTCCAACGATAATTTGAGAAATGATGGTGGATATTAGAGATTCATGCAAGTAAAGTTCTTAGTATGTTAGTCTAAAACATTCTCCCAATTAATAGAGTTTCAAGTTGATTAGATAAATTATGGGATCAAATCCTATTGAAATCTTGATTTAAAGTTTGTTCTTGGTTGAAAAAATGAAAAGAAGGGTTGCTTTATCTGCTAATTCTTGTAAAAAAAGATTCAAATTTTGATGAATTCAATAATGTAGTTGGTTTTTTTTCCATATGCAACATTGTTGACATACACAATTCTACAATTTTGTTAGCAGTTCTACTATATGTTACATGCTTTATCAACAAATATGAGAAACGAACTGTTCATGCTTACATAGTCACACATGATGAAATATATTATTTTTAGTGGCAATCAAATATGAACATGTAATAATAATGGTTGATTTAATTATCCAAATAAATCATCAATGTCAAACTATCAAATAAGCAAAGAAAAGATCAATCAAGAAACCATAGCCACACGGTTAATACATGGCTAAACCTGCTAAGATGACTTGGACAACCCATGGCACTTAGCGGAATCTTGTGTTGAGATACGATTTAAGAATCAGTACGTCCTGAGTTCAATTCCCATAAGAGGGTTTTCTCAGATTTATTGGGTTTCCTCTAAAATTGGTGTATATGCATTATAGCATAGTGAATATGGATATGATCGGGTGGTTCCACTGGTGGCATGATAATACTCCAACGGTCCGTCAGTGATCAAAATTTGCCGTTAATTGGAAACTCTCAAATCAACTTAAACAAAGTGCAAACGCTTGTCAACTCAAACAAAGATCAAAGCTGAAGAATATAAGCGTCGAAGGCATGTGAGTGATCCACAATTTGGCCATACATCGAACTTGCCAAAGCCCATTCGAGACTTGAAGAAACAAACAACAAAAGAATCACGATTACACATCCTTAGATCAATCTTATCATGTATTGGTATATAAAAGAAGTTGAACCTAGATTTACTTAGGCCAATATGATTCAACACATCTTTTGGATTAAGATCATTTACATTTTTATAGAGTTTTTAACAAACCAAAGTTATATAATATTATTTAAAGTTTATAAATACTGATTTCATCAAAAGATGTGTAAAATGGATGTATCAAACTTTATTACCATTTCCAACTTATAAACTTTAATTTTGTTTTGAACGGCAAGGAACGACGTGCCAATCACCGTGACATCAGGTGTGGGGGCCAAGGTCGACTACTCGACCGCCGCCAGCCCCTTGGCTCTCCCCAGATACGTGGAAACCCGACCTCCACCCGCCCGAAAACACGACAGTGGAATAATCGGTAAAACTTCGCCTCCCATCCAAGTCGAATCGGCGCCATCCGTATACTCATAGCATCTTTGACCCGCAGAAAATAATAAGGATCGTATACTCATAGCATCTTTGACCCGTTTTAATTTAATTTTAAAGTTATCCATTTAACACGACTTATGAACCCATTTTATCACTCTTAATCTTGTAGAGCTATAAACAACTCATAATGTTTATGTTATTACTATGCTAATTGAATAAGAACCTTATATTCACACACGCTTGGCTTATTTCCACACCCCTTTATGCGCTGTGTTTTGGTCAAAACGCAACATATAGGTCCGGCCAACAGACAAAAATTAACGGGTGTCAGTCATTGTCTCGTTGACCTCGTACCTATATGCTGCGCTTTGGCCAAAGCGCAACGCATAGGGGGTGTGGAAACCTACATGCTGAGCTTTGGCCGACGAGCAGCACGTAGGGTGTGTGGAAACCTATATGCTGAGTTTTGGCCAAAGAACAACGCATAGGGAGTGTGGAAATAAGCCAAGCGTGTGTGAATGTCAAAACAGCCAAAGGGGGTGTGGGAATAGGTCAAACCACTTTTTTCACATGTTCACTTATTTTTTCGTGTAACTAAGTATACATGTTGTTGCGGTGGTTACTCTAGATGGAACTAAACCCACATTACTATGATTACGATGGCCTTCTAAGCTTTCATAATATACGTAAGTTATGAAATGATCTAGTATATATATGTATATGTTTATAATATATCAATGATGTCGCTTGTTACTATAAAAAACAAGAAAAAAATAACAAAGGTGAGACCATTGGCTGGTGAGTGGGGTTGGGTAATAATTAACAACTTAGGAGTAGTATTAGAGGGTGCGTAAATTAGACGTTAAAAACTAATTAGAAATCAAATTAACAACTTTTTGGTTTTTAATATAGAACGGATGATATAGTGTAACGCCCCAAAACCTAAATGAATGTAGATTAATGGAATGTGTTTATGTGAAGTGACGGGTTTTCAATATGGTTAAGTGTACACATGGCTAACCTTGTTATCATTGAGAATGGAATGAAAAATGCAGTTATGATAACATTTGGTTCAAGAGAGTTAATGTCGAAATGTGTAGATGAACTAGGAAGGATGATTGAATGAAATATCTTGCGTCATTAGAATGCAATGGTCTTTTTAGTCATATGTTTATAATATATGAATGATGTCGCTAGTTACTAAAGTGTTGGTTGTTTATGGTGTTCGTAGGTTACACGAATCATTATTAATATCACGAAGGACAAATGAGTGAAGATCAAGTTAAAGAATACGGATTTTACGAAAGGGTCGTCACATAGTTTGCATTCAAATGTTATATTTGATACAATAATCATGGATGAATGATGTAATCCTTTTAAAAGGGTCATTGTAAATAATTTGCAAATATGTTAGAATGATTATAACAAAAGAAATTTTATGGTTCGTAATTCCGCTGCGATTTTTTGGTTAAAACAACTTGAGGGTCTTACATATAGAGGGGATATCTACGTGTGTAGAGAGAGATTTCTTGTAATAATAGATTTCTGTGCGAAGCATACAAAATATCCAAGACGCAACACATGTATTTTAAGGCGATAGTATATGTGTCTGTTAATGAAATGTGGTTTGAGACACAACGTCATAATGGTTTGGTTACACCATTATAATCATCCCAAAAGGAGGACAAGGAAAACATATGCGAATTGCCTAGGTTAGAATAAGTTTTCTTGAAAAGGAAAACATAAAACTTAAGCGATGACGGAGTCCAAATGATATAAAAACTAATAGACCTTTTTCTTTAACAACTTTTTTAATATATACTAAAAAACTAAAATCTACAACATTTCAAACAAAAACACAATAAAATACACCCAAACAACAACCAAAACAAAACATTACATTACATCCTTATATGCTGCGGTTTGGGTAAAACACAACATATAGGTACAACTGATGGGCAACGACTGACGAGTGTTAGTCTGTATTGTTGACCTTATACCTATATACTATAGCGCAACGTATGAGAGTGTCCAAAAAGCAAAAAAGGACGTGAGAATAGACGAGGCCTTAAATAATTTCAAATAAACGGTTTTAAAGTTCTTCGTAGAAACATGTACGTACACTAGTCAAATAAAAAAAAATTAAGATGGGCGACAACGCATTGATGAGATTTAACATGAGACAAATTAAATTTTGACAATCCATTTGGACAGACGTCATCAATGTTGATCAGCTTTGAATGTTGTACCATACTACATTAGTTGTTGTACTTGCTAATATTAAAATATATCCGTACTACAATAGTAAGTTTTTCCAATGTTATGCACTTCCATTTTAAGTGTTTTAATTTAAAAAATTGTCGTACGAGGCGTTAAATAAATTAACACATGACATAACTATATGCAAGTGTTTGGTTTAAACTGGTTTAGCCTGGTGGTACTAATATGTTGAAAATGTGTATATTTAAAAATTGTTAAGTTGCAATGTCGAGTTTATATATAAAAAGAATACTTTTGCATCAATCGGTCTCTAACTACTAGAATTCCCTTAGCGTTGGGGTGAAATTTGACCGTTATCGATACGGTATAGGTAGTCGGTATAACAATCGAAAAATAAAACCTAAAAAGTAAATTCAGCTATGCCCCAAAAGATATTGACACATACACATACTTTACATCGATTGAAAACTATGAAAAACGAATATCAGTAACGGTTACGATATAATCGAGGCCGGTACCGATGATAAACCGATACATGTATTAATTTGTTTGGTTGAAATCGATGTGGTACCGATATCTTTTAGACGATATTAATTTGGTATGTCACGATACCAGTACAACACCAACATGTGCTAAAGCTCATGATATAAAAGATACTTTATTGTGAATATAACTCCACTTTCAGTGAAATTCATACCAAAAACCATCATCATCATACTCAGTAAATCCCACCAATAGCAAGGCTAAGGTAGGGTCTAAGAAGGGTAAGATATAGACAACCTTACCTCTACCCCGTAGGAATAGAGAGGTTGCTTCCAGTGAGTCCCCCGACTCAATAGTAGTTTTGCATCAAGCCTTGGACATAAGGCACATAACACTCAGCAATTGGGACAAATGCCGATTAGTACATGTACCCCCTAGTCTTTCTGCTATCAACTCTACCGCATGATCCATGATTAACCATCCCCCGTTTTTTCATTATTTTCACGAAATTAGTAAAATACCGTTAAAATTAGTGCACTTTCACTTTTGCCCCCCGAGGGCCCACACACATACACATTAATGTGCATATCGCAAGTAGGGCGTTAAATTCATACCAAAAACCACAAAAACAATTATTGGTACTGTAACGACTCGCACCAAAAACGTCCTAAAACAGTCCATAAGTGAAAACCCGAACCTGTAAAACCTTACCTTTTATGAAAAAACCAAGAAAATAAGAAAATTCAGTCTGTCGCGGGGCGCGACAGAGTTAAGGGAATCCGTCGCGGGGCGCGACTGCCCTGGAATCTCCGGATAACGATGAGTGACACGTGTCGCACACGTGTCAAGCCTAGGGGGTGACACGGCAACCCTACCCATAGCTAGGCTGGCCCTCGCGGGGCGCGAAGGATCTCCTTCATGCCGTCGCGGGCCGCGAGAGACTAACGAAATTGCTATAAATTGTACGTTGCATGAGCAGATCACTTTGCTCGAAAATTTCCTTCAAAATCGCCTCCTTTCTACTCAAATAACAACTTTATAGTATCGACATGCTGCTACGATAACGGGGTAATAACTCGATCACTGCTACGATACAATATCCGATCGATTAAAACCGATCCGATGGATGTTTAAGTGCTGCCTAAATTTTGAGCTATACTTTGTCATTCGTCGTGAGGGTTTCGACCTCGTGAATTATCGTAAATGTTGAATTAAGTTGCTAACCTAGTTTCGTTTGTATTGTATATTTAACTAGGTTTACCAGCTTAATCAGTAGGCAGGCTCTGACCGTTTAAACTTGCAATGTGAGTCATTCTCTTTTTATCAAATTGTTTTGCAAAACCCTAAATGTTTTCCAGTTATATTTACAGTGATTAAGTCTTTGTTATCTTAAATTACTGACAGTACGTGGGGTTTTGTATACATTACTTATCTAGCGTCACTTTTAGGTGAACGCCAAAATTTGTATCGTTTGTTTAACAATGTATGAGAAGGAAATTTTACATATCACTCATGTGTTTTGGTCAAAAATCAAGCTAAGATAATGCAACCAAATCTTTATGTGTGAGGTGTGATGCTTGAATTAATGAACAATGCTTAGGATAACAATCAAATGTAATGAACAAATGACACAAGGATTTATACGAGGAAAAACCCTTGATCAAGAGTTGATCTCCGGCATAAAAAACCTCGGGTGATGGAAACTACCGATCACCAACTTAGATTAAACAAAAAGTGTGATACAACTTCGGATGATAGCGAGCTAGTTACAAGGATCACTAGAATGAAATGTGTAAAAATTATGTGTAATCGCCGAGCAGAGTGTTGTAAACTGATGAGAGCAGTACGAGTGTGTGTTTGTAGCCAAAAATAGCCAAGTGTTCTAATCTAGCTCGCTATCCGCTTTTAAATTTAGTAAATATCTAAGATAACTAACTATCCGCAATTCGTGCACTCTCCCAACGATCTCCATAACGTTCACAATGGTCAAGCACGTGCAGAATAAAAGAGAATATGCTCCAGGAATATCGCCACGATCAAGTCCAAGCACATACTCCTGCAAAACAATTCCATATTCAAAGCAGACAATCGTTAGTGTAAGGATCACTATGAGGATCCTGGATTCTGATCCTACAATACTTTCCGAGGATCCTGAACTCAAACACAATTAAGGATCCTTAAACCCGACAGCAATTGAGGATCACTGATCATAGGAAAATCCTCCCCTAACAATTGCCACTAAAATATAAGGAGTAAAAATGTAAATAAACGAGTTATATTTTCTCGTTCTTATCCGCAACAAACCAATGGATAAATAGCCATTGTAGTCGGACTAGCCGTTACCATTCTGACGTCACTGAGGTGACTACCCTGCAAGATCATGATTATAAATTGAAGTTAGAGATAGGATCAACGTGCATTTAAATTCAAGAGAGACTCCCTTTAAATCCACATTCGAAGATCAGGCAGGTATCTCTCTTTCTCTTCTCCCTTTACGTTTTCTTTTTCTGTTCATCTTCTTCTTTACCATCATGACCAAGATGATGCTAAGATCCTCGCCGGCTAAGGATCACCAAAAAGACAGTCCTCTCAAGAGCCAAGGGATCATCGAAGACTCTATGAAGGAACGATGTTGCTTCACTGAGCCACAGATAGACATAATCGGCCATTGTTTTCCGGCGAGTACCGTTTTCAAAGCTTTTGACCCCACCATTCTGAGCGATTTCATTTCAGAAACCTGGGTAGCTTTCCCGGTCACCCCATTCACAATAGGATACACGTATCCTTTCCCTGAATTCACCCAGTCTTTCTTCTCTCTCACCGGCATCTCTTACATCCAAGCGATGCCAATGATGTGGAGGGTCTTGAGTACCCTTGAAAGAATCATTGAGCACGAAGGCATTGATCTGGGAATGTCGGAGTTGGCAGAGATGTACAATCTTGTGAGCCACGGATCCCACCGATATTTATTCAAACACAAACCCTTTGAAGAACACCCCATCCTCAAAACCACTAAGAATGACACCAACTGGAAAAGGTGGTTCTTCTTTGTCAGGAGGGATACCATCCCAAACGGAAAGGATTTGCCAAGGAAGTGGACCACCCATGGTAGGATAGATGATCCTTAGAAGGATCACCGGATAACCTTGTTTCTGATGAGGATCACTAACATGCTTTTGTTTCTTCTATGCAGCTATCACTGTTTCGCATATTATCCCATCACCTGCCACCAAGGAGAGGCTTGCTGCTTTCAGAAAACTTGATCCTGCAATAAGGTCATTTCAAGCAAATACCCAGGATTCTCAAGAAGTATCCTCAGGTTCTGTAACAATGTCAAGTAAGTATCCTGTTTTTTGCACAATTAAATGTTTAAATAGTTAAATAGAAATGAAATAAGGATACTTATCTGTTTTGGGTGTGTAGGTGCTGGAAAGTCATCAAAGTCTGCTTCTCGTTTTAGTGTCACTGACCTCGACACCGTCCGATCCTCAAAGAAGAAGCCTACTGCCGCTAGCCCTTCCGTCATAGTCCCCAAGGCAACCACTTCGAAGGGAAGAGGTGGAAAGAAAAGGAAGACTACCGGTACCCTTGAAGGTCTGCCCCTGATCCAGCATCAGTTCGAGGAATATGTTGCTGATGTAAGAATAGCTGATCCTTATCTATGATTCCTGTACATGATCCTTCCATACTGAGGGTAAGGGATCCTTAATTGTATCCTTTCTTTTGCAGAAATTTGCTGAAATCCGAGACTACGTGGGGAACGTTGAAGAGATTGAGGATAAATACTCGGACCTCCAAAACGTGGCGTTGCTCAAGGATCATAAGATTGCCTCCCTCGAAAAGGACCTCAATGACGCAAAAACGCAGGCAGTTGCGGCTCAGATCAATGCCGACTATGAGAAGCACGAGATCATGGAGGATGCTAAAGTCTCCGCTGCCATTGCCATGTACAAAACCAAGTTGCAGATGGCCCAAGAAGCTCAGGATCCTAATTTTGACAGGAGCAACTGGGACATGGAGAGCTGGAAGGCTAGGCTGGCTGAGCTGGAGGACGAAGAAGAGGCTGATGAGGTTCTGGCAATCGAGGCAACCGATAGTGGTAAGGGTCAGGTTGGTGGAGCTGATGGAGCTGGTGAAGGTGATGCAGCAAAGGTGTAAGTTTCAAGGATGGGCGATGATGGACACTTCTAGACATAGCCGGAGTCCATTTTTTAAAGTCTGGTAGTGGTTTTTGGTTATGATGTTTTTGTTGAACAATGGTTGGTTGTACTTTGAACAATAGTTTTTACGATTATGGATCATGGATCCTCAGACAATAGGTAGGATAATAGGTGGTGGAGGGATCCTCTGTTTGGGAGATGAAGCCACTTGTTATCCTGCCGACTTTAATTTCCTACACTGTTATGACCACATGAACAATGGACACCCTTTGCCAACCCATGTGGACGGGCCACGTTTTGCTGGTAGAAACGTGGGTTGGCAATTTTGACAACCTTAAAGGGTTTAACATTTTGTGAATAAATAAAACCTTAACTTTTTGGCTTATCCTGTGTTGTTATCCTTATGAATTCTTTAGTTTCCAACTGTTATTATATACTTTGTTTGAATAAGAAAAGATGAACAAATCATTTTTAAGAGTTTTAGGATATGATCCAGGATCAAATATCCTATAGTTAATAAACTTAGAAAAGTTATGCAATTTAAGGATCATTAGTTCTGTTGTCAAAGAATAAGGGTCACTTATAAAATAAAAATGAATAAGGATCATACCTGAGAATCCAAGTTAGGATCCTAACTCCTTAACAATTATGATCAGAATAATCAAAAAGACAAACCTTAGTGGAAGGTAAGGATCAAGGATCCTTGCTTGTTTAACTTCGAAAACCTGAAATAGAATATAACTTGGGACTAAGCCAATATAAAAGACAAGTTAGTAACTGGGGACAAGCCCAACAATTCTGGGGACAAGCCCAAAGGATAACTGGGGACAAGCCCAAAGGATAACTGGGGACAAGCCCAAAGGATCTTGTGTAAACCGGAGTATGGCCCTCACTGGCGACTATCCAAACTTAGTGACATGAAAATGCCAAAACCTTAGCTAACGTGAAAACGTTAGAAACATTAGGAACGGATGTATGGTACGTCTACCATTATATGTAGGATCCCGGATACAGCCAGTACAATGAAATTGTCAGCCCCTAAAGCGAGTACTGGTCCCATTGCCATGAACTGTACCAGGATCATCGTGCGCTACTGGCGATACTGGGGACATGCCCAAACTGGGGACTAGCCCAAAGAACTGGGGTCAAGCCCAAATAACTGGGGTCAAGCCCAAATGACTGGATACTTCTGTGGAGACTTATCCTCCGCCAAGGATACTCAAACCTTCTGCAAAACTTAGAAACAAGTGAAAGGAGGAGAAAGGATCCAGGATCCTTATCCTTAAGTACATGATATATAAAGAGTTAAAGAGTTTGAGGTTAAATTATTACCATAACGAGGATCCTCCGTCGATCAAGGATCCTTCAAGGATCATCGTTGGCTAAGGATCATGGATCCTTATTACATGAAATATCTTTTCAAATGGACAGCATTCCAAGCTCTTGGTAGCAAATCACCTTCCATTGTTAGCAATCGATATGCCCCCATTCCTGCTTCAGCTTCAATCAAATAAGGGCCTTCCCATTTTCGTGCCAACTTTCCATCAGCAGGATTGGTGGTATTCTGAAATGCTTTCCTTAGTACCATATCACCAACTTGGAATTTCCTGATCCTGACATTCTTATTGTAAGCTCCAGCCATCCTTTGTTGATAACTGGCCATCCTTATCCTTGCCAAATCCCTGAGTTCTTCTATAGTATCCAGGTCTTGAACCAAGTTTTCAGCATTTCCTTCAGGATCACGGATACTTGTTCTTGCAGTAGGAACCACCATTTCTGTAGGGATCACTGATTCTGCTCCAAATACCAAAGAGAATGGAGTTTGACCAGTAGCATTCTTGGGAGTTGTCCTATCAGCCCATAATACATAAGGTAGCTCTTCTGCCCATTTCCCTTTCTTGGATCCAAGTTTCTTTTTCAAGTTGTTGATGATGATCTTGTTGGATGATTCTGCTTGGCCATTAGCTTGTGGGTGGACTGGTGTTGATGTTATCATCTTAATCCCCCAGCTGTCACAAAAGTTAGTAGTTCTACTCCCAATAAACTAGGATCCATTATCACATACAATTGCAGAAGGGATACGAAATCTAGTAATAATATTTCTTTTGATAAAGGATATCACTTCTTTCTCTCTGACTTGAGCAAAAGCTTCAGCCTCTATCCACTTTGAAAAATAGTCAGTCATAGCAAGCATGAATACTTTACCACCAGGTGCCTTGGGAAGTTTACCAACTATATCCATTCCCCATCTCATAAATGGCCAGGAAGAGGATATAGGATGCAAGAGCTCTGCTGGTTGATGAAGGATATTACTATGTATTTGACAAGGATCACATCTTTTAGCATAATCCACAGCATCCTTCTTCATAGTAGGCCAGTAGTATCCTGTTCTCAGGATCCTTGAGAATAGTGCCCTGCCCCCAGTGTGATTTCCACAATCTGCTTCATGGAGATCCTTTAAAACTTCTTGAATTTCAGGATCCTCAATACATCTTAGATATAGTGCTGCAAGAGATCGTTTATATAGCATGTTATTCAATATTGTAAATTGAGATACCTTAATTTTGAAAGCCCTGGGGTTTTCTCCTGTAGGGATCTCTCCGTGTTGGATATATCTCATGATTGGGAGGATCCAGGATCCTGACTGCGGAGCATCACTAGGTATGATTGCAGAATCCTCTCCTATCTCCATAGCCACATGATCTTCAATAGCAGGATTTAGGATATGGATAATAGGGATTTTGATATCCTCTGGGATCTTCAAGGATGATCCTAAATTGGCCAGTGCATCAGCTTCTGCATTCTCTTCTCTTGGTACCTGTGTCAAACTAAAAGACACAAAAGAGAGTGCCAATTCTTTGACTATCTCTAAGTATTTGATTAGCTTTTCACCTTTAACAACATAGGATCCACTAAAGTGATTAGTGATTAATAATGAGTGTACCTCGAGATACCTGATCCTCATATGCTTGGCAATTTGCAAACCAGCTATCAAGGCTTCATACTCAGCCTCATTGGTAGTAGTTTGGAACTCACAAGCTATAGAGTGGGGTATTATGTCCCCTCTGTGGCGATTTTAGTAGTATTCCAAGCCCTGTTCCTTTGACATTAGAGGCTCCATCAGTGAAGAGTATCCAAGGATCCTTAGTTTCTTCAAGCTGTTGGACTTCTAACTCAGCTTCCCTTTGCAAGTCACTACTGAAATCTGCCACAAAGTCAGCTAAGGCTTGGGATTTAATGGCGGTTCTAGGCTCATATCTTATATCATAAGCACTAAGCTTCGCTGCCCACTTAGCCATCCTTCCTGACATTTCAGGTTTCCTGAGAAGATTCTTAATTGGAAAATTAGTCTTAACAATAATGGCATGAGTCTCAAAATAATGTCTTAATTTAGTGGATGCCATAATTAAAGCAAGGATAAGTTTCTCTAAATGTGAATACCTGGATTCAGCATCAAGTAAGCTCTTACTTACATAGTAAACAGGATGTTGTGTACCTTGGTGATCCTTAACAAGGACCGCACTTATTGCTTTTGAGGATACTGCTAGGTATAAGGATAATATATCCCCCTTTTCAGGTTTCATCAAAGCGGGGGCTGAGGATAGGTAATCCTTAAGAGCTTTAATGGCACTTTCATGCTTCTCAGTCCATTCAAATTTCTTGTTCTTCCTCAGGATGTCATAGAATTCCTTGCACTTTTCTGAGGATTTGGATATGAACATGTTTAAGGCTGCGATCCTGCCTGTTAATCTTTGCACATCCTTAGCATTGGCAGGTGATTTGATGTTTACAATAGCCTTAATTTGCTCTGGACTTGCTTCAATGCCCCTCTTAGTCACCATATAGCCCAGGAATTTACCTGCTTTAACACCAAAATGACACTTGGAAGGATTTAGTTTCATATTGTATTTGTCAAGGATATCGAATGCTTCCTCCAAGTCTCTAAGGTGATCCTCAGCTCTTTTAGACTTGACCACCATGTCATCTATATAGACTTCCATAGTGTGTCCAATTTGATCCTTGAACATCATATTGACTAGCCTTTTGTTTTGGTCAAAAATTACCAAAGCAATTAAGTGATCAAATTAGTTAAGTGAGGTAGTGTGCTAAGAAAGTGTGTTGAAAATATGCTGATTAAGTTGTTTGCAAAAACAGTTTCCAGGATACGGCTCAGGATATTGAGCTGTATCTACGATCAAACTATGAGCAAAAAGTAAAGGAAACGACACGAGATGTACGAGGAAAGCCCTTGATCAATCTAGATCGCCGGCATAAAACCTCGGGAGCTAACAATCGCAGCTGCCTAGTTCTTCTTATTGCTTTAAACGTTAGGATACAGTGCAGGATATGGCTCAGATCAATGCTAAGTGGTACAACGATTACAAGTGGTGAGTGTTTGTGCGTAATAGAAAGAAAAAAGAAGTGTGAGTTTGAGAGTAGAGAGTGAAGTGTGTGTTCCTATTGATCTGGCCTTCTATTTATAGTTACAAATAACAAACTAACTCTCCTATTATTCCGGGATGCTGGGAATATTCCATTCTGAACGTTGGGGGACTGTTTTTACTTGTTTCCACGTGCTTATTGACTATAAAACCGGGTCTTCAGCTCACATAACCGTTACAACGTTAATAACATTGACCAGCATCCGAAATTCTTGCGGAATATGCCTTTCTTCTATTCTGACCGTTACAAATATTCTTCCGCCATCAACGTCTTTATCCTGACCAATTTGAGCGGGTCTTCAGGATGACTTGGTCCTCATGAACATTAGTCCCTTATAACCAACATTTTACAAGCCAATTGTTAGTAATAGTCAGGATATTGCCTCAGGATGTTACCAATATCCTGACCCGGTATCCTGATACGGTATCCTGATCCGATATCCTGATCATATACAACTAATAAAAAATCAAGATACAAAGTCAGGATAAGGGCTCAGAATTTCACCCATAACAATTGTCCCCAAAAATATAACTGTTGGATATCCTGATTCCAACGGATATATTTTTTAGTCACTCCAACATGTCTGGTAAGGATATCTGTTTTAAATATTCCTGCATAGGTTTGGTTACTTCAGAATACTATCATGTAATGAAATTAGAATTACTCCCTTTTACGCAGATTCCATCAAGGACCCTGCTACTTTTGATCTAGAGGAGCTTGACAGCTTTTCTAAGCCTGCCTTGGTGAAAAAGGAGCCATATGTTGCCATCAGCTCTAAGCCCTCTGCTACTGCTGCCGAAGGTTTCTCTTATGGTGTCCTTGGCTTCATGGAATCCATCGAGCCCATGATCTCCTTCCCTAATAAGGTAAGTATCCAGATCCTGTATCCCGTACACATATACTGAACCTGTATCCAGGTTAGTTTGTCTTTAATGATACCTGTGTTTTGTAGGGTCTAAATCATCTGGCCGTCCTGCACTTAGAACAATTTTAATTTCCTGCAAGTAGAATAGTTTGACAGTTGAAGGTGGAGGGATCCTGTGTCTTCAGGACGAAGCGTTCAACTGTTTATGTAAATATGCTTTAAAAACTTAATTGTGTTCTTGGTGAATGGGTCTCTTTTTCAGACGAAACCAAGAATACAATCTTTTGGACTAATAATAATAAACTGACCTTTTAGTGTTATTTATTATGTTTTTATTTTGAAAGGTATGTTTTGAATATCCTGATCAAATATCCTGGTCAGGATACTGATGAAATGTTCAATACTTTTGTTATCAAAATGTTAAACAAATCTTGGTTGAATGTGACTTTTTAGAAAACTTAGATCATTTAGATAAGGTTTTCGAGACTTGAATAATAAATCATACCAGAAACACTTAGGCAATAATTTCCAACCTTAACCTTTGAATCCTTTGCAATGTCCCCGACATGGATGTCCCCTGTCTGTGCAGGATATTGCATCAGTGCATGACATACTTGAGTATTTCTTCACTTAGTGATTAAACTTCGTAGCTTCTTATCCACAAAAGAATGTGTGTAATCACTGCTTGTCATATCTTTGCAATCTTGTTAAAAACTTTAGTTTTACTGGGGATAAACCCTTAATGTACTGGGGATAAACCCTTAGTATCCTGGGGAAAATCCCAAATTTTCGTGCGCTACAGGCGGGAGTGTATAAACTCCAAGACATAGAAAGGTGAAAACCTTTAAACCTTAGAGAGTATGAAAATACCCTTTCGCGAGAGAGGGTGATCAATCCTCATATACCTTAAGGATCTAGGGTATAGCCAACAGTAACGAAATTGTCAGCCACTTTTACATGAACTGGTCCCGCCACCTTGAACTATCCCTGGATAACTTGCGCTCCAGGCGGGGTGTTTAAACCCAATTCGTGAGAAAGGTGAATACCTTTAAACCTGTGAAGGGATCAGGATCCCTTAAACGTGAGAGAGGGGGTCAATCCTCTAATCTTTCGAAGTATCCTGAGTCTGTATCCTGGAGCTATATCCCGAAGCATATTCTGCAAAACAACCTTAAACTAAGGTGGGTGTTAGCTTGGCTAACATCCCTCCGATGCTTAAGTTAGTATTGGGTTCAAATAAGATAAATTATATTTAAAAGAGACAAAATTCATACCATCTTGAGTTAGAAATTAAATTCTAAACTCACTTGAAATAGGCTTTGAGATGTATAGCATTCCAGGATCTTGGTAATATATCCCCCTCCATATTCTTAAGCTGGTATGCTCCTTTTCCGGATTCCGATTCAATCTCATAGAGTCCTTTCCACTTTGGAGCCAGCTTTCCATCAGCAGGATTCGTAGTATTCTGAAAAGCTTTCCTTAACACCCAATCTCCGACTTGGAACCTTCTAGTCCTTATATTCTTGTTGTATGCTCTGGATATCCTCTGTTGATATGCTGCTATACTTAGTGTTAGGGGAGGATTTCTTAATGACCTGTGATCCTCAAGTATTCTCCTGTTTGGTGATCCTTACTTCTGTGACAATTAGTGATCCTCAGAAGTGCTTCAGGATCAGGATCATCCTAAGGATACTTATACTAATGATTGTCTACTATGAATTCAGTGTTGTTTTGCAGGAGTACCGGCTTGGACTTGGTCATGGCGATATTCCTGGAGCATATTCCTTTCAATTCTGCACGTGCTTGACCATTGTGAACGTTATGGAGAACGTGGGGAGAAGGCACGAAATGCGGACAGTTAGTTAGGCTAGATATTTTCTATTTTTAAAGGGGATAGCGAGCTATTTTTAGAACACTTGGCTAATTTTTGGCTACACACACTCGTACAACTACACTCACCAGCTCACAGCGAAACACTTAGCATTTTTCATACACTTTTACACGATACACTATAGTAATCCTTGTACTTAGCTCGCTATCATCTGAGGTTGTAATAGAATATTTGTTTAATTGGAGTTGGTGATCGGTAGTTTCCATCACCCGAGGTTTTTTATGCCGGAGATCATTCATTGATCAAGGGCTTTTTCCTCGTATAAATCTTTGTGTCACTTGTGCAATTCATTTCTGAGTGATCCTCATTGTTGTTTATCAATTCAAGCTTCATACCCCGTAGCAGAGAGTTTGGTTGCATTATCCTTGTCTGATTTTTGACCAAAACAGTTTGGCGCCCACCGTGGGGCAATTGGTGCTTCATTCCTAAGAGATTCTCATTCTCGTGATCATTTTGGTTCATTGCATTCAAGTAGATGGCTTCATCATCAAAGAACACTTCTACTGCGATGTCTGCAGTCAATTCATCTCAGGGCATTCCACCTTTGCCTCCACCACCTTCTGGATCTAGAAAAATGCCGAGAAGAAACCAACTCCCATTTTCTCAAAACCTCCAACTTCTTCTGCTTCTTATACTCCTACTACTAGTGAGTTGTTTACTCTGATTTTGCAGATGAAGGAGCATATACAGCAGCAGGATAAGACCAATGAAAGGATTCTTAGAGAAATTGGAGACATCAAGAAACAGAAGAGATCGGCAGAGGACCAAGAGGAGCGCACTACGGTTCTTTAGCAATGACTCAGGCTTCAGGGTCATACTTCCAACCAGTAGGACCCCATCCTCAGCATACAGGATCCTTCACTAGCTCAGGAGGATACTCAGGAGCACAGCAGATTCAAGGGTTCTGGCCGATTCAAGGATCCTCCCAGGTTCAAGGATCCTCCCATGTCCCAGGATCCTCCTATGTTCAAGGATCCTCTCAGGTTCAAGGATCCTCTCAGTTCCATGGATCCTTCCAGATTCCGGGATCCTTAAGGAGTTTGCAATCAGGGAATTTAGATATCCATCAGGGAGATTTTATTCCAATGCAGACCATTGCTTCTACTGGTCCATCGGTCATTCCAGAATCTCAACAATATAGATTCACATCCGCTGTTCCTAATTTGAACCCAATGGGAGGTAACACTTTCAATAATTCTTATACCACTAACCATGGCCTTATGCAGGATACAGGTATCATTCATGCCATGGCCAGAGAATTGCAAAAGTTAAAGGATATGATATCAAGTGTCCCAGGAGTGGTCAAGCCTATCCCGGAAATTGCAGATGGGAGTCATAGGATATCTCGCTTTGCACCACCAATCTATGATGCTGAGATACCCAAGAGGTTCCACGTGCCAACCATGAAGTTGTATGATAGTTCGATAGATCCTGAAGAACACATAGCACAATACAGGGAAAGGATGGAGATCAATCCCATCCCAGAAAGGTTAAAGGAAGCATGTCTGTGCAAGGGATTTGGATCCACTCTTACTGGATCGGCTCTTAAATGGCTGCTAAGTCTTCCCCCTTACTCTATTACCTCGTTTGCTAATCTAGTTAACCTGTTTAATAACCAGTTTTCTTGTAGTAGAAAATTTGAGCGTTTAACTAGTGATCTGTATAGGATAACCCAGGGTCATAATGAATCATTAAGGGATTATATCACTAAATTTAGTAAAGAATCCTTGGATATTCCTAACCTGGATATAGCTACGGCTGTTGAAGCCTTTAAAATGGGATTGCTTAGGGATTCATTATTCTATGATGATCTTGTTATGACACCATGCAGGAACCTAGATGAGGTAAGAACCCGGGCACTTAGGTTCATTCGGCTAGAGGATGACAAGAGGATCCAGGAGAGGTTAGCAGGATCCTCAAAGCAAGAGAAAAGAAATTGGATACTTGTTGAGCAAGGGGCACTTGAAAGAGTTATTGGGGAGAAAGAAGTCAAGAACTCAGGATCCTGAAAGGATCCCAGAGAAAGCTCCAGCCCCTCCAGCGGATGCACAAGTTATAAACTTTATTTCTGGAGGATCAGACATTTGTGGAACATCCTTCTCTGCAGCTAAAAGACATGCAAAGGAAAACAAGATGGATAATGGAGATAGACCCATTCGAACATCCAGTGTCTCCGAAGGAAAAGTTATAACTTTTGATGAGGATGATCATGTTGACATTTGATCCTCATCACGATGGTTTGGTTATCACTCTTTTTATTTCTAACCATTTTGTTCGCAGGATCCTTATAGACGGAGGAAGCTCTGTGAATATTATCCAGCTTGATGTTCTTAAGAAGATGAATATCTCTGAATCCGATATCATCCCAAGATCCCCTGTGCTCGTGGGATTCAGTGGCGAGACTAGGAATACTCTGGGGGACATTAAACTCCCAATTTATATTGAAGGGCTGCATTCTTACCAAAAGTTTTGTGTTATTGACTGTTTATCTTGTTGTAATGTTATCCTTGGCAGGCCTTGGATACATGATATGAAGGCAGTCCCATCCACTTATCACCAATGTGTGAAGCTTCCTAGTCCATGGGGGATAGTGAAGATTGATAGTGATCAGCAGGGGGCTAAGAACTGCTACACCTCATCAATGAAACCAGCCTCAAAGTTAAGGGAGCAATAGCAATCAAAGCAACCTCCGAGAGATGTCTTGGAGGCAAGAGAGCATGATGTAGTAGAAATCCTTATGGATCCTGGTGATCCTGAATCCAAAGTTTACATAGGATCAGGGATCCTTGGCGAAATGAAAGAAGACCTCATATCCTTCCTCAAAAGGAGGAAAACTACCTTTGCATGGAAACACGAAGACATGACAGGTATATCTAAAGATATAATCACTCACAAACTTGGCATTGACAGGTCCTTCAAACCAATCCATCAAAAGAGGAGGAAGTTTGCACCAGAAAGAAATGCCATTATCCAGGAGGAGGTAGAAAAATTACTTCGAGCAGGTATGATTAGAGAGGTCAAGTATCCAAGATGGTTGGCCAATGTGGTTGTTGTTCAAAAGAAAAACGGAAAGTGGAGGGTATGTGTCGATTTCACTGATTTAAATAAGGCATGTCCCAAGGATCCTTTCCCATTACCCCACATTGACTCCATGGTGGATGCAACCGCGGGTCATGAACTGTTAACTTTTATGGATGCTTCATCTGGATTTCAACAAATTCAGATGGAACCATCTGATCAAGAGGATACGGCCTTTATGACTCCAACTGTTATATACTGTTATATTGCTATGCCATTTGGACTAAGAAATGCAGGTGCAACTTATCAAAGGCTAGTGAATATGATGTTCAAAGATCAGATTGGACACACTATGGAAGTTTATATAGACGATATGGTGGTAAAATCCAAAAAGGCTGAGGATCACCTGAGAGACTTGGAGGAAGCATTCAATATCCTTGACAGATATAACATGAAACTTAATCCTTCAAAATGTCACTTTGGTGTTAAAGCAGGCAAATTCTTAGGATATATGGTGACTGTTAGGGCATGAATTTTATGCTAAGGATCATCTATCCTGAGTCTGGGCATGGATCACGGGTCCTTAATGGATGATGCGGATAGTCTGAGGATCCAGAGTCTGAGGATCCAGAGTCTGAGGATCACGCGTCTGAGGATCACGAGTCTGAGGATCAGGATCCTTTATGTTTTGCACGTTTTTAATGTGTAAATGCATGTAATGGACGTAGTGGACCACTTCTTTGCTGGAATCTCGTGGAATATGCTTTTAGGCACGTGCATATTGAAGAAATAACCGTTAGTGGTGGTCATGGGTGACTTCCACCTTTTTCGGGAAGTTAGTTAGGTGGCTTTTTCTTATCTTTTTAAGGGGAAACAAGCTCATTAGAGGCATAATTCGTACACACCACACAAACAACACACAAAACACGAATTCTCTGCAAACTCTTAGTAAAAAACACACACTTACACTAGAAATTCATTGTATTGGGCTTGTTTTCTTCCGAAGTTGTACAAGGATCACTGCTGTTTTTGCAATATAGTTGGTGATCGGTAGTTTCCATCACCCGAGGTTTTTTATGCTGGAGATCTTCTAAAGATCAAGGGCTTTTTCCTCGTATAAATCTCGGTGTTCATCGTTGATTTCATATACTTGTTGTTCATACAATTAATTCAAGCATCATACCCCGTAACAGAGAGTTTGGTTGCATTATCCTTATGTGATTTTTGACCAAAACAGTTTGGCGCCCACCGTGGGGCAATTGGTGCTTCAATTCTGAGAAATTTTGTTCATTTCATTTATTTCGGTTCATTACCTTCAACCACATGGCTTCTTAGGGAAAACTTCTCCAAGTTCTATGTCGGCGGTCACTTTTTAACAGGGCATTCCGCCTTTGCATCATCTCCCCCTTTGCATTCCAGAAGAGTGCTGAGAATTCTCCAAAAAAGACAACCCCCGTTTTCACAAAACCAACTGTTGTTTCTTCCTCTACACTTACTAACAGTGATTTTTATGCTTTGATTGTGCAGATGAAGGATAACATGCAGCAGGTCAAAACTAATGGCAGGATCCTTCGCGAAATTGATAAAATCAGCAGAGGATCACTCCCCTTTGATGTCGAGGCCACTGAATTTCGACACTCCGTTCATAACTTCCCAGCACTTTGCAGCTCCACATGTCCAATACCAGGGTGGATCAACAGGAATACGTTCTGGATCATTGGCAATGTCTCAGGCTCAAGGATCCTCTTTCCAGCCTTTAGGATCCTCATTTCAGCATCAGGGATTCTTCACCAGTTTAGGAGGATGCATGGGGACGCAGCCAATTCAGGGATCCTCCTCCCAGGTTCAAGGATCCTCTCAGGTTCAAGGATCCTCTCAGGTTCAAGGATCCTCTCAGGTTCAAGGATCCTCTCAGGTTCAAGGATCCTCTCAGGTTCAGGGATCCTCCTCCCGGGTTCAAGGATCCTCTCAGGTTCAAGGATCCTCTCAGGTTCAAGGATCCTCTCAGGTTCAGGGATCCTCCTCCCAGGTTCAAGGATCCTCTCAGGTTCAAGGATGCTCTCAGGTTCAAGGTTCCTCCTTCCTGGTTCAAGGATCTTCATCTCAGGTTTCCGGATCCATGGATTATCCTCCAAGACCTACATTCACAGCACTTCAAGGATCCAACATATTCCAGGATCAAGGATACTTAAGGAGTGTGCAACCCGGAAGTTCAGATGTTTATCTAGGAGACTTCATACCAATGCAGACCATTGCTCCCTCTGGTCCCTCGGTTATGCCAGAATCCCGCCAACATGGATTCACATCTGGAACTCCAAACTTGAATCATTCAGGAGGTAACACTTTGAATAATTTTTGCAATGCTAACCATGGCTTTGTGCAGGATACAGGTATCAACCAAGCTATGGCTAAGGAATTGCAGAAACTTAAGGATATAATATCCAACGTTCAAGGAGTGGTTAAGCCCAATCCTGAAATTCCTGATGAAAGCCACAAGATATCTCGTTTTGCACCACCTATTTGTGAAGCAGAGATACCAAAGAGGTCTCAGACACCAAATCTGGTTGCTTGTGCAAGGGCTTTGGATCCACACTTACCGGATCAACATTAAAATGGCTGCTAAGTCTTCCTCCTTACTCTAGTACTTCATTTGCTAATCTAGTTAATTTGTTTAATAGCCAATTCTCATGCAGTAGGAGATTTGAACGATTAACTAGTGATTTATATAGGGTAACTCAAGGTCATAATGAATCACTTAGAGATTACATAATTAAATTCAGTAAATAATCCTTAGAAATCCCTAACTTAGATATTGCTACAGCTCTAGAAGCCTTTAAAATGGGTTTGCTTAGGGATTCAATGTTCTATGATGATCTTGTCATGACCCCTTGCAGGAACTTAGATGAGGAAAGAAACAGGGCCCTTAGGTTCATCCGTTTAGAGGATGACAAAAGGATCCACGAGAGATTGTCAGGATCCTCAAAGCAAGACAAATAAGGATCCTATCTCAAGGATAACTGATCCAAGCAATACTCCAAGCATGACAACCAGAGTGTGCATGATGTGGAACAAGAGGAAGATGATCAGGATTATCCTCCTATTTCTGAATATTGTTTTTCTGCTGATAATAATGAACTAATCCTTTCTATTCAGAGTTTAGGTGACAAGGTTAGGTGGCCAAGGAAGAATGACAAACCGCCTACCACCAAAGACGAATCGAAATGGTGTGCTTACCATGGGGATTCTGGTCATCTCACAGAGGAGTGCATAGCATTAAGGAAGGAGATAGGTTATCTTTTGAGCAAAGGATACTTGAAGGAATTGCTCGGAAGGAAAAAGTCAAGGATCAAGTATCCTGAGAAAGTTCCTGAAAAAGCTCCTCCTCCACCATCCGATGCTCAAATCATCCATTTCATCTCCGGAGGTTCTTAGCAGCTAAGAGACGTGCAAAGGAAACAACGACGGAGAATGGGGGCAGACCTGTCAGACCTCCATCCTTACCCAGCAGAAAGTGATATCATATGATGAGGATAATTGTGCGGACATTCAGGATCCTCATCACGACGGTGTAGTTATTACATTATTTATATCTAACCATTTTGTTCGCAGGATTCTCATTGATGGGAAAAGCTCAGTGAACATAATCCAGTTGGATGTCCTCAATAGAATGGACATCCTTGAATCCGATATTGTCCAAAGATCATCTGTCCTTGTGGGATTCAGTGGAGAGACAAAGATTACGTTTGGGGACACCAAACTTCCTATCTACATAGAGGGAGTGAATTATGTTAAAAAAAAAATTCTATGTTATTGATTGCTTATCTTGCTGTAATGTTATCTTTGGCAGGCCATGGATACACGATATGAAGGCAATCCCTCTCAACATATCATCAATGTGTCAAGGTCCCAACTCTATGAGATATGGTGAAGATAGAAAGTGATCAGCAGGAGGCAAAGAACTGTTACACTTCATCAATGAAGCCAGCCTCCAAGGAGCAAGACATCATGGAGGCAAGAGAGCAAGACGTCAAGGATATTATGTTGAACCCAGAGGATCCTGAGTCCAAAATTTTTATAGGATCTGGGATCCTAGACAGTATTGAGCAGGATTTAGTATCCTTCTTGGAAAGAAGAAAATCTACCTTCGCTTGGAAACATGAAGATATGACAGGAGAAAGTTTGCACTTGAAAGGAATGCCATTATCCAAGAAGAGGTAGACAAATTGCTCAAGACAAGTTTGAGTGGACTGATAAGCATGAAGCTGCGCTTAAGGTTCTTAAGGATTATCTATCCTCAGCACCAGCCCTGATGAAACCAGAAAATGGAGAATCGTTATCCTTATACTTAGCTATTTCAGCTAAAGCAGTAAATGTGATCCTAGTTAAGGATCATGAAGGCTCTCAACATCTGGTATACTATGTAAGTAAAATTCTACTTGATGCTGAGGCCAGGTATTCTCATTTAGAGAAATTAATTCTTGATTTAATTATGGCTTCTGCTAAACATAGACATTATTTAGAAACTCACACCATTATTGTGAAAACTAACCTTTCTATCAAGAATGTTCTCAGGAAAACTGAAATGGCAGGTAGAATGGCAAAGTGGATAGTCAAGCTTAATGCATATGACATTAAGTATGAACCTAGGACTGTCATCAAGTCCGAAGCTTTAGCTGACTTTGTGGCTGATTTCAGTAGTGATCTACAAAGGGAAGCTGAATTAGAAGTTCAACAACTTGAGAAGACCAAGGATCCTTGGACACTCTTCACGGATGGAGCTTCAAATGTTAAAGGAACTGGACAAAGCACACTACTAAAATCGCCACATGGGGACATTATACCTCAATCCATTGCATGTGAATTCCAAACCACTAATCATGAGGCAGAGTATGAGGCCTTGATAGCAGGTTTGCAATTAGCTAATAATATGAGGATCAGGTATCTTCAAGTATATGTAGATTCTCTATCAATTACTAATCATTATAACAGTTCTTACACTGTCAAATGTGAAAAGCTAATCAAGTACTTAGAAATAGTCAGGAAACTGGCAGATTCTTTTGCTTTTTTCAGTCTACCACAGGTACCCAGGGAAGAAAATGCAGAAGCTGATGCTTTAACTAACCTTGGATCATTCCTAAAGATGCCAGAAGATGTGAAAAATACTCATCACCCATGTTTTAACTCCTGCAATTGAGGATCACGTAGCCATGGAGATAGTGGAGGATTCTGCAATCATACCTGGTGATCCTGCACAGTCGAATTCAGGATCCTGGATCCTTCCAATCCTAAGATATATACAACATGGAGAGATCCCTACAGGACAAAATCCTAAAGCTTTCAAAGTCAAGGAGACTGTGGAAACCACACTGGGGGCAGAGCACTATTCTCAAGGATCCTTAGAACAGGATACTATTGGCCTACCATGAAGATGTATGCTGTGGAATACACAAAGAAGTGTGATGCTTGTCAAAGACACAGTAATATTCTACACCAACCAACATAACATCTGCATTCTAAGAAGAAGCTTTTGCTCAAAGTCAGAAAAAAGGAAATGGCCAGTTATCAACAAAGAATGGCTGGAGCATACAACAAGAATGTCAGGATTAGAAGATTTCAAGTTGGCGATTTTGTGCTAAGAAAAGCATTCTAGAACACTACAAATCCTTCTGATGGCAAGCTAGCACCAAAGTGGGAAGACCCCTATCTAATTGAAGCTGAATCAGGAAAGGGGGCATATCATTTGTTAACAATGGATGGTGATCTCCTACCAAGAGCTTGGAATGCTGTTCATCTCGAAAAATACTTTAAGTAAGAGGGATCAGGGATCCTCAGCGATACCGGTATTCTGATTAAGGATCCAGGATCCTCAAAGGATATATGATTCTACATTTGGTAACACATTACTTTCATTTTCATTTTCATTCATTTTATACTTATTACTTATCATAAGTTAAAGATGTTATTTAGTTAACATCTATTTTCACAAAGTTTAAGCTTTTGCAGAGTTATTATCATTTTACAGAAGATCAAAGTGGTTGGCCAACCCTCCAAAGTTTATGGGCTTGTCCCCAGTTTGGGCCTGTCCCCAGTTTCGCTAGTAGCGCACGATGATCCTGGTGCAGTTCAAGGCAGTGCGACCAGTACTCGTTTTAGGGGCTGGCAATTTCATTGTACTGGCTGTACCCAGGATCCTACTTATAATGGTAGACGTACCATACATCCGTTCCTAAGGTTTCTAACGTTTTCACGTTAGCTAAGGTTTTGGCATTATCATGTCACTAAGTTTGGATAGTCGCCAGTTAGGGCCATACTCCAGTTTACATACGATCCTTGGGCTTGTCCCCAGTTATCCTTGGGCTTGTCCCCAGTTATCCTTGGGCTTGTCCCCAGTTTGTTGGACTTGTCCCCAGTTACTAACTCTTATCTTATATTGGCTTAGTCCCAAGTTGTATCCTATTTCAGGTTTTTGGAGACAAACGACCAAGGATCCTTGATCCTTACCTTCCATTAAGGTTCGTCTTATGGTTATCCTGTTTATAATGATAAAGGTTAGGATCCTAACTTGGATTCTCAGGTATGATCCTTAACTATTTTGATTTTATTCATTATTTATTTGAATAACCCTTATCCTTTGACAACTGAACTTATGATTCTTAAACTATATTACTTTTAAGAACTTATCGATTATGGGATATGTGATCTTTGATCATATCCTAAACTTTTTGGGAATATTTTTTAAATTTTTTCAGGGCTTGATAAGTTTAAACAAAATGAACATTACAACAGTTGGAAAGTAAAATATTAACAAGGATATCAACACAGGATAAGCCGAAAAGTTAAAGTTATTTTATTCACAAAACATTAAACCTTTTAAGGTTGTCAAAATTGCCAACCCACGTTTCTACCAGCAAAACGTGGCCCGTCCACATGGGTTGGCAAAGGGTGTCCATTGTTTACGGGTCTTTGTAGTGCAGAAGATAAAAGACGGAAGGATAACGAGTGGCTTCATCCCCCAAACAGAGGATCCATCCACCACCCATTATCCTACCTATTGTTCAAGGATCCATGATCTTTCACCCTAGAAACTACTGTCTAAAGTTATACAAGTTCTGACGATAAGGATCCTTGATCCTAGAAGCTTTACTTTTCATAGTTTGCTTATTCAGTAATAATTTACGAGGATATAGAATCCTAACTTGGATTCTCTGGTATATTATATTCTAACTTTTTCTAAGCTGCAAGTTGTCTCTTATCCTTTTTGGTTAAGGATCATTGATCCACATTTGTTCGAACACTTCAAGTTTTCTGTTAAAAGTTTAACATTATCATCAGATTTCCAGTAACTTTCCAGTTGTTTGGCGATGATATCTTTGAAAATAGAAAGCATACATGAAAAATAAAGAGGAAAGAAACAACAACAGTTGTAGCTAAAAATGTTTAATGTTATTACCTATTCATTATGTATCAAATCATCTGGCCTGGATTTCACCAGCAAAATCGTGGACCATCCACCCAGGCCGGATAAGGCTATCTAACAGTTAAAGTGTCTAAGCAGAAACTAAAGTGCCAAAGGTTAATAGCGAACTGTGAAGAAGGATTCATTCTCCACAAACAGAAGGATCTTCTTGTCTGTAAAGGCATTTGAGGAGTTATCTCTAACTCTATATTCCGCAATGATGATTATAGCAGGTCTTATCAGTGACGACAGGCAGTGTAACAACTAGTTACCAGCAACAACGGCTAGTCCGCTTCTGACGGAAATATGACAGCTGTGAATCCTTATCACAACTGCCATATTGGGGGCAATTGTTAGGGCATGAATTTTATGCTAAGGATCATCTATCCTGAGTCTGGGCATGGATCACGGGTCCTTAATGGATGATGCGGATAGTCTGAGGATCCAGAGTCTGAGGATCACGCGTCTGAGGATCACGAGTCTGAGGATCAGGATCCTTTATGTTTTGCACGTTTTTAATGTGTAAATGCAGGTAATGGACGTAGTGGACCACTTCTTTGCTGGAATCTCGTGGAATATGCTTTTAGGCACGTGCATATTGAAGAAATAACCGTTAGTGGTGGTCATGGGTGACTTCCACCTTTTTCGGGAAGTTAGTTAGGTGGTTTTTTCTTATCTTTTTAAGGGGAAACAAGCTCATTAGAGGCATAATTCGTACACACCACACAAACAACACACAAAACACGAATTCTCTGCAAACTCTTAGCAAAAAACACACACTTACACTAGAAATTCATTGTATTGAGCTTGTTTTCTTCCGAAGTTGTACAAGGATCACTGCTGTTTTTGCAATATAGTTGGTGATCGGTAGTTTCCATCACCCGAGGTTTTTTATGCCGGAGATCTTCTAAAGATCAAGGGCTTTTTCCTCGTATAAATCTCGGTGTTCATCGTTGATTTCATATACTTGTTGTTCATACAATTAATTCAAGCATCATACCTCGTAACAGAGAGTTTGGTTGCATTATCCTTATGTGGTTTTTGACCAAAACAGTGACAAAGAGAGGCATTGAAGCCAGTCCAGAATAAATCAAAGCTATAGTGAACATCAAGTCCCCTGCCATTGCTAAGGATGTTCAGAGGTTAACAGGCAGGGTTGCAGCTTTAAACAGATTCATATCAAAATCCTCAGAGAAATGTAAGGAATTCAATGATATCCTAAGGAAGAACAAGAAATTCGAGTGGACTGAGAAGCATGAGAGTGCCCTAAAAGCTCTTAAGGATTACCTATCCTCAGCCCCGGCCTTGATGAAACCGGAAAAGGGGGATGTATTATCCTTATTGTTAGGGCAGGATTTTTAATGACATGTGATCCTTACATGATATCCTAACAGTGATCCTTGTTTCTGTGGCAGATAGTGATCCTCAGAAGAGCTTCAGGATCAGGATCATGGATCACCTAAGGATCCTCATACTAACGATTGTTCTCTTTGAATTTCATGTTGTTTTGCAGGAATTACAAGTTGGACCTGGTCTTGGCAACGTCATTAAGGAATCTTCCACGCTAATTTCGCACATGCATAACCGGAAATGGACGTTGTGGAGAATATGGAAACTTAGCACAAATTACGGATAGTTTGTTAGGCTAAATTTACTTCTATTTCTAAAAGGGTTAACGAGCTAGTAGTTAGGTGACTTGCCTAAATTCAACCACACACACTTATATAAACTGCTCTCTCGAGCATTTGGCAGGGGACGACACATTTCTTACACGCTCTAGCATACTACATGTTTTGGTCAAAAATCACACAAGGATAATGCAACCAAACTCTAAGTAAACGGGGAATGATGCTTAGTTTGTTGAGAAAGTAAAGGATCACCTTGGTAAGAAATATGCAAGTGACACAAGGATGTATACGAGGAAAAAGCCCTTGATCAATGTATGATCTCCGGCATAAAAAACCTCGGGTGATGGCAACTACCGATCACCAAACTTCAATATAACAAAAAATGGTTACAACTTCGGATGATAATGAGCTGAGTACAAGGATCACTATAGTATCGAGTGTCTAGGCGTGTGAGAAATGTGTTGTGTGTCTTCCGAATGGGGAAGAGTGTTATATATACAAGTGTGAGTGACCTATTTTAGGTAAATAGACTAACAATCAGCTCATTACCCCTTTAGAAATAAAAGTAAATCTAGCCTATATTATCGCCCTTAAATCATGCCGAGTTTCCATATCCTCTACAACGTTCATCTCTGATTAAGCATATGCCAAAGTTGTAAAGACGCGTCCCTTGTTTGTGATGCTAAGAGCGGATCCTGCTAGACATTCCTGCAAGATAACATTAAATTTAATGAAAACAACTGTTAGCATGAGGATCCCTATGATGGTCCGTGATCCTGATCCTGGAACTCTGCTGAGGATCACTATCTGTCAAAGAAACAAGGATCACTGGTTAGGATCACATGTAAGGATCATGTGTTATAAAAATCCAGCCCTAACAATTGCCCCCAAAATATAAGGAGTGATATTGTAAATAAGTGAGTTATATTTTGCTTGATCTTATCCGCAACGAGCTAATCGGATAACTAGCCGTTGGAGTCGGACTAGCCGTTGCAACCCTTACGTCACAGAAGTGACAGCCCTGCAGATCATCATTATAAATAGGAGATAGAGTTAGGATCAATTTGCATTTAAATTCGAGAGATACTCCCTTTATAATCTCGTCCGAAGATCAATCAGGTATTCTTCCTCTTTCCTTCCTTCTCTTACTCTGTTTTCTCTTTCTCTTTTCATTCTTCTGCGAATATGTTGCTCCGGAATTCCCCTCATAAGGATCCTGAGAAGAACAGTCCCTTAAAAGGTCAAGGGATCATCAAAGACTCTCCCACCGAGAGGTGCTGTTTCACTGATCCTCAGGTTGATAGAATCCGTCACTGTTTTCCGGCGAACACCATCTTCAAGTCCTTCACTCCCACTGCTTTGAGTGACTTTATCTCTGATACTTGGGTGGCCTTTCCTGTTACTCCGTTCTTGATAGGATATTCATATCCTTTCCCACAGTTTACTCAATCCTTCTTCTCTCTCACCGGCATCTGCTATATCCAGGCTATGCCCATGATCTGGAGGGTATTGTATACCCTTGAGAGGATCATTGAACAAGAAGGGATTGACCTTGGTATGGCGGAGCTGGCTGAGATGTACGATCTTACCACTTTCGGACCCCATCGTTATCTATTTAAGCGAAAAGCTGGAGAGGATCATCCTGTCTTCAAGGTCACCAAGAACGACACGAATTAGAAGCGACGGTTCTTCTTTGTTAGGAGGGATACCATTCCTGATGGGAAGGATCTGCCCAAAGAGTGGGCTACTCATGGTAGGATAGAGGATCCTGGAAGGATCACCATAAGCTTTGTTCCTTAGGATGAGGATCACTAATATTTTCTTTTGTTTTTTGTTTATTGTGCAGCTGTCTCCATCTCTCGTCTGAAGTTGACACCTACTGCAAAAGAGAGACTTTTAGCCTTCAAGAAGCTTGATCCGGAGACAAGAACTTTCCAGGTTGCTACTCAAGATTCCCAAGAAGTATCCTCTGCCTCTGTCACAATGTCAAGTAAGTATCCTGATTAAAAAGTAGTTTCATGTAGGGATTTTTTTTAAATTAGTTAGAATACTTATCTGATTTTGGTTGTGTAGGTGCTGGAAAATCTGCTAAATCTGCCTCCAAGTTTGGCATTGATGATCTTGCCAATGTCAAATCTGCGAGGAAGAAGACTCCTGCTGCCAGTCCAACTGCTTCAGCCCCTAAAGCACCTATTAGGGGTAAAGGAAAGAAGAGGAAGGCCTCTGAGGATCTTCAAGGATTTCCCCTGCTCCGCCAACAGTTTCTTGATTACGTTAACGAAGTAAGGATCACTGCTCCTGCTTGTATATCCTGCTTGTATATCCTGGTTGTTTGAGGATCACCTGGTCCTGAACTTACCCTTTTCCCTTTCTGCAGAAACTCGCTGAAATAGAAACATATATTGGCCATGTTGAGGATCAAGACCGCCAAATTGCCGACCTCCAACAGATGGGTGTGCTGAAGGATCTCAAGATTGCTGATCTTGAGAAGGAGCTCCGGGCCACCAAGGATAAAGCTGCCAGGATGCTGATCAATTTTGATTATGAGAAGCATGACATTACTCAGGACGCCAAGGTCTCTGCTGCGATAACCATGTATAAGATCCAATTGCAGATGGCTGCGGAGGCTCAGGATCCTGCCTTTGACAAGAGCACATGGGATGTGGAGGGCTGGAGGATGATGATGAGGCCGAGGAGATCCCTATGCTTGAAGGTGGTGATGTTGGCAAGGATCATGGGGAAGCAAGTGGAGCTGGTGGTGATGGTGCAGCGAAGGTTTGAGCTGCAAGATTGGGCAATGATGGAAATTTCTAGACATAGCCGGAGCCCAATTTTTTAAAATTTGGTAGTGGTTTTTTTTTGTGGTTGTGATGTTTTGAAACAATTTATGGTCTGTAACTCAAACAATAGTTTTTAGGGTTAAGGATCCTGGATCCTTTGGACAATAGGTAGGATCGCAAATGGTGGAGGGATCCTCTGTTTGGGGGATGAAGCCTTTGTGATCCTGCCGCTTTTACTTTCCTGCACCTGCTATGACCGCATAAACAATGGACACCCTTTGCCAACCCATGTGGACGGGCCACGTTTTGCTGGTAGAAACGTGGGTTGGCAATTTTGACAACTTTTGAAAGGGTTTTAAAATCCTTTGTTAATAAAATAACTCTAATCTTTCTGGCTTATCTCGTGTTGTTATCCTTTGTTTATCCTTTTATTTTCCAATTGTTAAGCAAATCATGTTCAATCATTTTAGGATATGATCCTGGATCAAATATCCTGTAATCGAAAAATTTTCAAAAATAGTTTATGATCGAGGATCATAGGTTTAGTTGTCAAAGTGTAAGGGTTATTCAAAATAACAAGTATAATCAAAATAGTCAAGGATCATACCTGAGAATCCAAGTTAGGATCCTAACCTTTAATCAAGATAACCATAAGTGAAATTTTAACGGATAATAAGGATTAAGGATCCTTATTTGTTTAACTTCGAAAACCTGAAAAATGGAACATAGCTTGGGACTAAGCCAATGTAAAAGATAAATTAATAGCTGGGGACATGCCCAAAGGATAACTGGGGACAAGCCCAAAGGATCACTGGGGACAAGCCCAAAGGATAACTGGGGACAAGCCCAAAGGATCACTGGGGACAAGCCCAAAGGATAACTGGGGACAAGCCCAAAGGATCACTGGGGACAAGCCCAAAGGATAACTGGGGACAAGCCCAAGGATCGTATGTAAACTGGAGTATGGCCCTTACTGGCGACTATCCAAACTTGGTGACATGAAAATGTCAAAACCTTAGCTAACGTGAAAACGTTAGAAACCATAGGAACGGATGTATGGTACGTCTACCATTATACGTAGGATCCTAGATATAGCCAGTACGATGAGGTTGTCAGCCCCTAAAGTGGGTACTGGTCCCAAAGACGTGAACTATACCAGGATCATCGTGCACTACAGGCGAAAACTGGGGACAAGCCCAAGGATAACTGGGGTTGAACCCAAGGATCTGAGATGCTTTTGAAGACTATCGATAATATGCTGAGGATACCTGGACTATCAGAACTCAAATTCTCGTGAGAGAAGGATGAAGGATAAGTGATCCTTATCCTTAGGTAAAAATAAGAAAATGGAAATGTTTTGAGATAAGGACTTTACCAGAGTAAAGGATCACTGATGTCGCCGGGATCCTTCGAGGATGCTTCCAATGTAAGGATCATATGCTTGAAGGATCCTGTTCACATGAAATACTTCTTTAAGTGAATAGCATTCCAGGCTCTTGGTAACAAATTTCCTTCCATGGTTAGCAATCTGTATGCCCCCTTTCCTGCTTCGGCTTCAATCAAGTAAGGGCCTTCCCATTTTGGTGCCAATTTTCCGTCAGCAGGATTGATGGTGTTTTGGAATGCTTTTCTCAATACCATATCCCCGACTTGGAACTTCCTTATCCTGACATTTTTGTTGTAGGCACCAGCCATTCTTTGTTGGTAGCTTGCCATCCTTATCCTAGCCAGATCCCTGATTTCCTCAATAGTATCCAAGTCTTGAGCTAGGTTTGCAGCATTCTCTTCAGGATCACGAGTACTTGTTCTTGCAGTTGGAATCACCATTTCTGTTGGGATCACTGCTTCTGCCCCAAATACTAAAGAGAAGGGTGTTTGACCAGTGGCATTCTTGGGAGTTGTCCTATCAGCCCACAGCACATAAGGCAATTCCTCTGCCCATTTCCCCTTCTTGGATCCTAATTTCTTCTTCAGGTTGTTGATGATGATCTTGTTGGATGATTCTGCTTGACCATTGGCTTGTGGATGGACTGGTGTTGACGTTATCATCTTAATTCCCCAACTGTCACAAAAGTTAGTGGTTCTGCTCCCAATGAATTGGGAACCATTATCACATACAATTTCAGAGGGAATGCCAAATCTGGTTATAATGTTTCTCTTAATAAAGGATATAACTTCCTTTTCTCTGACTTGAGCAAAAGCTTCAGCTTCTATCCACTTGGAGAAGTAGTCGGTCATGGCAAGCATAAATACTTTTCCACCAGGTGCTTTAGGGAGCTTGCCAACTATATCCATCCCCCATCTCATGAATGGCCAAGAGGATGGTATTGGATGCAAAAATTCAGCTGGCTGATGAAGGATATTGCTGTGTCTTTGACAAGGATCACATTTCTTAGCATATTCTACAGCATCCCTTTTCATAGTTGGCCAGTAGTATCCTGTTCTAAGGATCCTTGAGAACAATGCCCTGCCCCCAGTATGGTTTCCACAATCTCCTTCATGGAAGTCTCTCAACACTTCTTGAATTTCAGGATCCTCGATACATCTTAAATATGGTCCTGCAAGAGATCGCTTATATAATACATTATTTAAGATTGTGAATTGAGATACCTTAATCCTGAAAGCTCTAGGATTTTCTCCCATAGGAATCTCCCCGTGTTGTAAGTATCTCATGATTGGTGAGATCCATGATCCTGAATAAGATTGAGTTTCTTCACTAGGGATCATTGCAGTATCCTCTTCTATTTCCATGGCCACCTGATTTTCAATAGCAGGAGCTAGAATATGGATGATGGGGATACTTATATCCTCTGGGATCTTCAAGGATGATCCTAGATTGGCCAATGCATCAGCTTCTGTATTTTCCTCCCTTGGTACCTGTGTTAAACTGAAAGAAACAAAAGAGAGTGCCAATTCTTTGACTATCTCTAAATATTTGGTTAGTTTTTCTCCTTTAACAGCATAGGATCCATTAAAGTGATTAGTGATTAGTAATGAGTCTACGTATACTTTAAGGTATCTGACTCCCATATCCTTAGCAATTTGTAAACCAGCAATTAAGGCTTCATATTCAGCCTCATTGTTGGTTGCTTGGAACTCACAGGCTATGGAGTGGGGTATTATGTCCCCCTGTGGCGATTTTAGTAGTATGCCGAGTCCTGTGCCTTTGATATTTGAGGATCCATCAGTGTGTAGTATCCAAGGATCCTTGGTTTCATCTAGCTGCTGGACCTCAAATTCTGCTTCCTTTTTTAGATCACTACTGAAATCAGCCACAAAGTCTGCTAGTGCTTGGGATTTAATGGCTGTTCTAGGCTCATATCTTATATCATGGGCACTAAGCTTTACTGCCCACTTAGCCATCCTTCCGGACATCTCTGGTTTCCTGAGGACATTCTTGATTGGAAAATTAGTTCTAACAACAATAGTATGGGTTTCAAAATAATGTCTTAACTTAGTTGATGCCATAATTAATGCAAGAATAAGTTTTTCAAGGTGTGAGTACCTGGATTCGGCATCAAGTAAGCTCTTACTTACATAGTAGATAGGATGTTGTGTACCTTCGTGATCCTTAACAAGGACTGCACTTACAGCGGTTGAGGATACCGCCAGGTATAAGGATAACACATCTCCTTTTCCGGGTTTCATTAATGCTGGTGCTGAGGACATATATTCTTTAAGGGCTTGTAAAGCATTCTCATGCTTTTCAGTCCATTCAAATTTCTTGTTTTTCCTTAGGATATCATAAAATTCTTTACATCTTTCTGAGGATTTTGATATGAACCTGTTTAGGGCTGCTATCCTGCCTGTCAGCCTTTGCACATCCTTAGCATTGGCAGGGGACTTGATATTTATCAGTGCTTTAATTTGTTCCGGGCTTGCTTCAATGCCCCTCTGAGTTACCATATATCCTAGAAATTTACCTGCTTTAACACCAAAGTGACATTTCGAAGGATTAAGCTTCATGTTATAATTATCAAGGATATCAAATGCTTCCTCCAAGTCCCTTAGGTGATCCTCAGCTTTCTTTGACTTTACTACCATATCATCTATGTATACTTCCATAGTCTGTCCAATTTGGTCTTTGAACATCATATTCACCAGCCTTTGATATGTTGCACCTGCATTTCTTAGTCCAAAAGGCATGGCAATATAGCAATATAAACCGGTTGGGGTCATAAAGGCCGTATCCTCTTGGTCAGATGGCTCCATCTGAATTTGTTGGAATCCAGATGATGCATCCATAAAGGTTAACAGTTCATACCCCGCCGTTGCATCCACCATGGAGTCAATATGGGGTAATGGGAAAGGATCCTTGGGACATGCCTTATTCAGATCAGTGAAATCGACACATACCCTCCACTTTCCGTTTTTCTTTTGGACAACAACCACATTGGCTAACCATTTTGGATATTTTACCTCCCTGATCATACCTGCTCGAAGTAGTCTTTCTACTTCTTCCTGGATAATGGCATTCCTTTCTGGTGCAAACTTCTTCCTTTTTTGATGGATTTGTTTGATCGACCTGTCAATGCCAAGTTTATGAGTGATAATATCCTTAGATATACCTGTCATATCTTCATGTTTCCATGCAAAGGTAGATTTTCTTCTTTTGAGGAAGGATATTATGTCTTCTTTCAATTTGCCAAGGATCCCTGATCCGATATAGATTTTTGATTCAGGATCACTAGGATCCAAAAGGATTTCGTCCACATCCTGTTCCCTTGCCTCCAATACATTTCTTGGAGGATACTGTAATTGCTATTGCTCCCTTGGCTTCGAGGTTGGTTTCATGGATGAGGTATAACAATCCTTAGCCTCCTGCTGATCACTGTCGATCTTGATTATCCCCCATGGGCTAGGGAGTTTCACACATTGATGGTAGGTGGATGGGACTGCTTTCATATCATGTATCCAGGGCCTGCCAAGGATAACATTACAACAAGATAAACAGTCAATAACACAAAATTTTTGATATTTATGTAATCCTTCCACGTAGATTGGGAGTTTAATGTCCCCCAGGGTTTTCTTAGTTTCTCCACTGAATCCCACAAGCACGGAGGATCTTGGTGTGATGTCTGATTCCGGGATACCCATTTTCTTTAGAACATCAAGCTGGATAATGTTTACTGAGCTTCCTCCGTCGATAAGGATCCTGCGGACAAAATGGTTAGAAATAAGGAGAGTAATAACTAAACTATCATGATGAGGATCCTGGATGTTAATGCGATCATCCTCATCAAATGTTATCGTATTTCCTTCCGAGATACTTGATGTTCGGATAGGTTTTTCTCCATTATCCATTTTTGCTTCCTTTGCATGCCTTTTAGCCGCTGAGAAGGATGTACCACAGATGTCTGATCCTCCGGAAATAAAGTTGATCACTTGTGCATTCGCCGGAGGGGCTGGAGCCTTTTCAGGGATCCTTTCAGGATCCTGAGTCTTTTGCTTTTTCCTTCCCAACAATTCTTTCAAATGTCCCTTGCTTAGCAGATATCCAATTTCCTTTCTTAATGCGATGCACTCTTCAGTTAGATGCCCGAAATCCTCGTGGTATGCACACCACTTTGACTTGTCTTTAGTCCCGGATGGTTTATCATTCTTTCTGGGCCACCTGGCTTTTTCTCCTAGATTCTGCATTGCAAGGATTAGTTCATGATTGTCAACAGAAAAACAATATTCAGAAATCGGAGGATAATCCTCATCATCCTCTTCTTGGTCAACATCATGCACGTTCTTGTTGTCATTTCTATGGTAGGATTTGAATTTATTGCTCTTGAAGGAGGATCCTTGCTTCTCCTGTTTTGAGGATCCTACTTGTCTCTCCTGGATCCTCTTGTCATCCTCTAACCGGATGAACCTGAGTGCCCGAGTTCTTACTTCATCTAGGTTCCTGCACGGTGTCATAACAAGATCATCATAGAACAATGAATCCTTAAGCAGTCCCATTTTGAAGGCCTCAACAGCCGTGGCCATATCCAAGTTGGGAATGTCCAAGGATTCTTTACTGAATTTAGTTATATAATCCCTTAATGATTCATTATGACTTTGAGTTACCCTATATAAATCACTAGTTAATCTTTCAAATTTTCTACTACAAGAGAATTGATTATTGAACAAATTAACTAAATTAGCAAATGAAGTGATAGAGTAAGGGGGAAGACTTAGCAGCCATTTAAGAGCTGATCCAGTAAGGGTGGATCCAAATCCTTTACATAGGCATGCTTCCTTTAACTTTTCTGGGATTGGATTGATCTCCATCCTCTCCCTGTATTGTGCTATGTGCTCCTCAGGATCCGTTGTACCATCATACAGCTTCATAGTAGGGATATGGAACCTTTTGGGTACCTCTGCATCACAAATTGGTGGTGCAAAACGAGATACCTTATGGCTTCCATCTGCAATCTCCGGGATAGGCTTGACTACCCCTGGAACACTTGAGATCATATCCTTCAGCTTCTGTAACTCCCTGGCCATAGCATGATTGATACCTGTATCCTGCACGAATCCATGGTTAGTGGTAAGATAATTATTTAAGGTGTTACCTCCCATCGGGTTCAAGTTAGGAACATTGGGTGTGAATCCATATTGCTGGGATTCTAGGATAATGGATGGACCAGTGGAAGCAATGGTCTGCATTGGAATAAAATCTCCTTGATGGACATCTAGGCTTCCTGTTTGCAAATTCTTCAAGGATCCTGGTATCTGTAGGGATTCTTGAATCTGGGATGATCCTGGGACGAAGGAGGATCCTTGAACCTGGGATGATCCTGGAACAAAGGAGGATCCTTGAACCTGGGATGATCCCGGAACGAAGGAGGATCCTTGAACCTGGGATGATCCTGGAACAAAGGAGGATCCTTGAACCTGGGATGATCCCGGAACGAAGGAGGATCCTTGAACCTGGGATGATCCTGGGATAAAGGAGGATGCTAAGCTCATGAAGGATCCCAAATGCGGGGCGTAGGATCCCGCCGGTTGGAAATATGATCCTGATGCCTGAGTCATTGTTGCTGGGCCGAAATGCACTCCTCTTGATCCACCCATATATTGAATGTCTGGGACCTCTGATGGCTGAGAAGTAATCATTGGAGTATCAAAATTCAAAGATTTGGGCATCAGTGGGGAATGATCCTCTGCCGTTTTCTTTTGCCTTTTGAGATCTCCGATTTCTCTGAGGATCCTGTCATTAGTTTCATCCTGCTGCTGCATACGATCCCTCATCTGCAAAATCAAAGTAAATATATCACTAGTACTGGGAACAGAAGAAGTTAAAGCAGAAGATAGAGGAGATAGAAGTTGGTCTCTTCTCAGCATTTTTCTGAGATCCAGCAGATGAATTGACTGCCGACATCGCTGTGGAGGTATTCTTCAACGACGAAGCCATGCAACACTCCGGAATGGTCACCAACAGAAAATTTTTTTATGAATGAAGCACCAATTGCCCCACGGTGGGCGCCAAACTGTTTTGGTCAAAAATCACACAAGGATAATGCAACCAAACTCTAAGTAAACGGGGAATGATGCTTAGTTTGTTGAGAAAGTAAAGGATCACTTTGGTAAGAAATATGCAAGTGACACAAGGATGTATACGAGGAAAAAGCCCTTGATCAATGTATGATCTCCGGCATAAAAAACCTTGGGTGATGGCAACTACCGATCACCAAACTTCAATATAACAAAAAATGGTTACAACTTCGGATGATAATGAGCTGAGTACAAGGATCACTATAGTATCGAGTGTCTAGGCGTGTGAGAAATGTGTTGTGTGTCTTCCGAATGGGGAAGAGTGTTATATATACAAGTGTGAGTGACCTATTTTAGGTAAATAGACTAACAATCAGCTCATTACCCCTTTAGAAATAAAAGTAAATCTAGCCTATATTATCGCCCTTAAATCATGCCGAGTTTCCATATCCTCTACAACGTTCATCTCTGATTAAGCATATGCCAAAGTTGTAAAGACGCGTCCCTTGTTTGTGATGCTAAGAGCGGATCCTGCTAGACATTCCTGCAAGATAACATTAAATTTAATGAAAACAACTGTTAGCATGAGGATTCCTATGATGGTCCGTGATCCTGATCCTGGAACTCTGCTGAGGATCACTATCTGTCAAAGAAACAAGGATCACTGGTTAGGATCACATGTAAGGATCATGTGTTATAAAAATCCAGCCCTAACACTAAACCATAGTGATCCTTGTACCTAGCTCGTTATTTTCCGAAGTTGTAAACATTATTTGTTATATTTGAACTTGGTGATCGGTAGTTTCCATCACCCGAGGTTTTTTATGCCGGAGATCATTCATTGATCAAGGGCTTTTTCCACGTATAAATCTTTGTGTCACTTGTGCAATTTACATTTAAGTGATCCTTTTCTTTATTCATCGTTTCAAGCATCATTCCCCGTTACAGAGAGTTTGGTTGCATTATCCTTGTGTGATTTTTGACCAAAACACTTATACCTAGCGGTATCCTCAAAAGCAGTAAGTGCGGTCCTTGTTAAGTATCACGAAGGTACACAACATCATGTCTATTATGTAAGTAAGAGTTTACTTGATGCTGAATCCAGGTATTCACACTTAGAAAAACTTATCCTTGCATTAATTATGGCATCTACTAAATTGAGACATCGGAGATCTCAAGAAACAAAAGAAAGCGGTGGAAGATCATTCTCCACTAGTGCCCAAATCTTTGAATTTTGATACTCCGGTGATTACTTCTCAGCTATCAGAGGTTCCAGATATTCAACATGTGGGTGGACCAAGAGGAGTGCACTTTGGTTCAGCAATAGTGACTCAGGCATCAGGTTCATATTTCCAGCCAGCAGGATCCTATCCTCAGCATATGGGATCCTTCATGAATTCAGGAGCCTACTCAGGAGCACAACAGGTTCAAGGATCCTCCTTTGTTCCAGGATCATCCCAGGTTCAAGGATCCTCCTTTGTTCCAGGATCATCCCAGGTTCAAGGATCATCCTTTGTTCCAGGATCATCCCAGTTTCAGGGATCCTTCCAGATGCCAGGATCCTTGAAGAGTTTGCAAACAGGAAGTTCAGATGTCCATCAGGGAGATTTTATTCCAATGCAGACCATTGCTTCCACTGGTCCCTCCATCATCCCAGAGTCCCAGCAATATGGATTCACATCCAGTGTTCCTAACTTGAACCCAATAGGAGGTAACACTTTTAATAATTCTCTTACCACTAACCATGGATTCATGCAGGATGCAGGTATCAACCATGCTATGGCCAAAGAGCTGCAAAAACTGAAGGATATGATATCAAGTGTTCCAGGGGTGGTCAAACCTATCCCGGAGATTGCAGATGGAAGCCATAAGATATCTCGTTTTGCACCACCAATTTGTGATGCTGAGATACCCAAAAGATTCCATATTCCAACTATGAAGCTGTATGATGGTTCGACGGATCCTGAGGAACACATAGCACAATACAGGGAGAGGATGGAAATCAATCCGATTCCAGAAAGGTTAAAGGAAGCATGCCTATGCAAGGGATTTGGATCCACTCTTACTGGATCAACTCTCAAATGGCTGCTAAGTCTTCCCCCTTACTCTATTACTTCATTTGCTAATCTAGTTAACTTATTCAATAATCAATTTTCTTGTAGTAGAAAATTTGAACGATTAACTAGTGATTTATATAGGATAACTCAGTGTCATAATGAATCATTAAGGGATTATATAACCAAATTTAGTAAAGAATCCTTGGACATTCCCAACTTGGATATAGCCACGGCTGTTGAGGCCTTCAAAATGGGATTGCTTAGGGATTCATTGTTCTATGATGATCTTGTTATGACACCATGCAGAAACCTAGATGAAGTAAGGACTCGGGCACTCAGGTTCATCCGGCTAGAGGATGACAAGAGGATCCAGGAGAGACTGGCAGGATCCTCAAAACAAGAAAAGCAAGGATCCTCGTTCAAGAACAACAAATTCAAATCCTATAACAGAACTGACAACCAGAACGTGCATGCTGTTGACCAAGAAGAGGATGATGAGGATTATCCTCCAATTTCTGAATATTGTTTTTCCGTTGATAACCATGAACTAATCCTTGCAATGCAGAATCTAGGAGAAAAAGCCAGATGGCCTAGAAAAAATGACAAACCGGCCGCAGTTAAAGACAAATCAAAGTGGTGTGCATACCATGAGGATTTTGGGCATTTAACAGAGGAATTCATTGCATTGAGAAAGGAAATTGGATATCTGCTGAGCAAGGGGCATTTAAAAGAGTTGCTGGGAAGAAAAAAGCCAAGGACTCAGGATCCTGAAAGGATCCCTGAAAAAGCTCCAGCCCCTCCGGCAGATGCACAAGTGATAAACTTTATTTCTGGAGGATCAGACATCTGTGGTGTTTTGGTCAAAAATCACCCAAGGATAATGTAACCAAACTTTATGTAAATGGGGTATGATGCTTGGTTTGTAGAAAAAGTAAAGGATCACTTTTATGAGAAATATGCAAAGACACAATGATTTATACGAGGAAAAAGCCCTTGATCAACGTATGATCTCCGGCATAAAAAACCTCGGGTGATGGCAACTACCGATCACCAAACTTCAATATATGAAAAATAGTTACAACTTTGGATGATAATGAGCTGAGTACAAGGATCACTATAGTTTCGAGTGTCTAAGCGTGTGAGAGTTGTGTTGTGTGTCGTCGTCGTGTGTTCTTCCAAATGAGGAAGAGTGGTATTTATACAAGTGTAGGTGACCTATTTTAGGTAAATAGACTAATAATCAGCTCATTACCCATTTAGAAATAAAAGACAATCTAGCCTAAATTGCCACCCATAAATCAAGCTAAGTTTCCATATCCTTTGCAACGTCTATCTTCGATTAAGCTCATGCTATAATTGTGAAGACGCGTCCCTTGATTATGATGCTAAGAGCGTATCCTGCTAGATGTTCCTGCAAAATAACATTGTTTTAAACGAAGGTAACTGTTAGCATGAGGATCCTTTGATGGTCCATGATCCTGTTCCTGAAGTCCTGCTGAGGATCACTGTCTGCCAAAGAAACAAGGATCACTGGTTAGGATCACGTATAAGGATCACGTATAATAAAAATCCAGCCCTAACAATTGCCCCCAAAATATAAGGAGTTTATTGTAAATAAACAAGTTATATTTTGCTTTGATCTTATCTGCAACGAATGACTAGAATAACTAGCCGTTAATCTCGAACTAGCCGTTGCAACCCTTACGTCATAGATGTGACAATCCCTGCAAATCATGATTATAAATAGGAGATAGGGTTGGGATCACTCTGCATTTAAATTCGAGATATCTTCCCTTTATAATCGCTACCAAAGATCGATCAGGTATTCTCTTTTCTTCTCTTTTCATTCTTCCTTCTCTTGCTCTGTTTTTCTGCTCCCCTGTTTTTATTCTGCTGTGAGGATGTTGCTCCGAAACTCTCCCCATAAGGATCACGAGAAGAACAGTCCCCTGAAAAGCCAAGGGATCATTAAGGACTCTCCTACGGAGAGATGTTGTTTCACCGATGCTCATGTAGATAGGATTCGTCATTGCTTTCCGGCGGATGCTGTTTTCAAATCCTTCACATCTACTGCTTTGAGTGACTTTGTTTCAGACACCTGGGTGATCTTTCCTGCAACTCCGTTTACCATAGGATATTCGTATCCTTTTCCGGCCTTCACCCAATCTTTCTTTTCTTTGACCGGCATATCTTATATCCAAGCTATGCCGATGATCTGGAGGGTCTTGTATACCTTCGAGAGGATCATCGAGCAGGAGGGGATTGATTTAGGGATGGCAGAGCTGGCCGCGCTTTATGATCTTACCACGTTTGGTTCTCATCGATATTTGCTGAAACGGAAGGCCGGGGAGGATCACCCTGTTTTGAAAGTTACCAAAAATGACACAAACTGGAAGCGTCGTTTCTTCTTTGTGAGAAGGGATTCCCTCCCTGATGGGAATAATCTGCCCAAGGAGTGGGCCACCCATGGTAGGATAGAGGATCCTGGAAGGATCACCATCAGACTGGTCTCTTATGATGAGGATCACTAATGTCTTGTTTTTTTGTTTATTGTGCAGCTGTCTCCATTGCTCATCTCAAGTTAACCCCTGCTGCCAGAGAGAGGGTCCTTGCTTTCAAGAAGCTTGATCCTGAAATCAGAAGTTTTCAAGTCACCGTCCAAGATTCTCAAGAAGTATCCTCCGCATCTGCCACTATGTCAAGTAAGTATCCTTATTAGAAAGTAAGTTATATGTAAGATTGTTTAGTTAGTAAGGGAACTTATCTTGTTTTGGTTGTGTAGGCGCTGGGAAACCTGCTAAGTCTGCCAAGTCTGCATCCAAGTTCGGGATTGATGAACTTGCCAACGTCAAGTCTTCACGAAAGAAGGCTTCTGTTGCCAGTCCCTCTGCTTCGGCTCCTAAAGCACCTGTTAGAGGTAAGGGGAAGAAGAGGAAGGCTCCTGAGGATCTCCAAGGATTTCCCCTGATCCGCCAACAGTTCCTTGACTATGTCAATGAGGTAAGGATCATTGCCCCTGTTGGTTATCCTTCTCGAATATCCTGCTTGTATATTCTGCCTGTATATCCTGCTTTTTGAGGATCACCTGATCCTGAACTTACCTTTTTTCTCTTTTGCAGAAACTTGCTGAGATTGAGACCTACCTTGGCCACGTCGAGGATCAGGAGAGCCAAATCGCCGACCTCCAACAAATGGGCGTGTTAAAGGATCTCAAGATAGCCGATCTTGAGAAGGAACTCCGGGCTACAAAGGATGAGGCTGCTCAAAGGCTAATTGACATGGATGGCGAGAAGCAGGAGATCATCCAGGATGCCAAGGTCTCTGCCGCAACTGCTATGTACAAGATACAACTACAAATGGCTGTGGAGGCTCAGGATCCTGCCTTTGACAAGAGCTCATGGGACGTGGAGGGTTGGAAGGCAAGATTGGCAGAGCTGGAGGATGAGGACGAAGCAGAGGAGATCCCAATGCTGGAGGGCGGTGATGCTGACAAGGATCAGGGTGGAGAAGCTGGTGGTGATGGAGCAGCAAAGGTGTGAGCTGCTGGATTGGGCGATGATGGATATTTCGAGACTAGGCCGGAGCCCAATTTTTTTTGAGTTTGGTAGTGGTTTGTGGTAGTGGTATTTGGAACAATTATGGTCTGTAATTTGAACAATAGCTCTTAGGGTTAAGGATCATGGATCCTTAGAACAATAGGTAGGGTCACAAATGGTGGAGGGATCCTCTGTTTGGGGGATTAAGCCTTTGTGATCCTGCCGCCTTTAATTTCCTGCACCTGCTAAGACCGCAAAGACAATGGACACCCTTTGCCAACCCATGTGGACGGGCCACGTTTTGCTGGTAGAAACGTGGGTTGGCAATTTTGACAACTTTTGAAGGGTTAATCCTTTCGTTAATAAATAAAATTTTAAACTTTTGTCGCTTATCTTGTGTTATTATCCTTTTTATTTTCAATGGTTTTGACACATGTTCGTTTGAGTAAGAAAAGTTTGAGCAAATTATGTTTAAGAAATTTAGGATATGATCCTGGATCAAATATCCTATAATCGAAAACTTTCAAGGATAGTAGGGGTTGTTTAGTATAATCAAAAGAGTCAAGGATCATACCTGAGGATCCAAGTTAGGATCCTAACCTTTAATCAAGATAACCATAAGTGAAATTTTAATGGATGATAAGGATTAAGGATCCTCATTTTTTGTTTAACTTCGAGAACCTGAAAAATGGAACATATCTTGGGACTAAGCCAATGTAAAAGATAAATTAGTAGCTGGGGACATGCCCAAAGGATAACTGAGGATGATCCCGGAGGATCACTGGGGACAAGCCCAAAGGATAACTGGGGACAAGCCCAAAGGATCGTATGTAAACTAGAGTATGGCCCTTACTAGCGACTATCCAAACTTAGTGACATGAAAATGTCAAAACCTTAGCTAACGTGAAAACGTTAGAAACCTTAGGAACGGATGTATGGTACGTCTACCGTTATACGGAGGATCCTGGGTATAGCCAGTACGATGAGGTTGTCAGCCCCGGAAGTGGGTACTGGTCCCAAAGACGTGAACTATATCAGGATCATCGTGCGCTGCTGGCGGAAACTGGGGATAATCCCAAGGATAACTGGGGACAAGCCCAAGGATCTGCGTTGCTTTTGAAGATTCTTGACGATATGCCGTAGATACCTGAACTATCATAACTCAAATGGTTCGTGAGAAGAGGATGAAGGATACAGGATCCTTATCCTTTGGTAAAAAGTAAGGAAATGTAATAGTTTTAGGATAAGCACATTACCAGAGTAAGGATCACTGATGTCATCGGGATCCTTCAAGGATACTTCAATATAAGGATCACATGCTTGAAGGATCATGTTCACATGAAATATTTCTTCAAGTGAACAGCATTCCAGGCTCTTGGTAACAAATTTCCTTCCATGGTTAGCAACCTGTATGCCCCCTTTCCTGCTTCAGCTTCAATCAAGTAAGGGCCTTCCCACTTTGGTGCTAACTTCCCGTCAGCAGGATTAATAGTGTTTTGGAATGTTTTTCTCAACACCATATCTCCGACTTGGAACTTCCTTATCCTAACATTTTTGTTGTAAGCACCAGCCATTCTTTGTTGGTAGCTTGCCATCCTTATCCTAGCCAGATCCCTGATTTCCTCAATAGTATCCAAATCCTGAGCCAGGATTGCAGCATTTTCTTCAGGATCACGAGCACTTGTTCTAGCAGTTGGGATCACCATCTCTGTTGGGATCACTGCTTCTGCCCCAAATACTAAAGAAAAAGGTGTTTGACCAGTGGCATTCTTGGGAGTTGTTCTATCAGCCCATAGCACATAAGGTAACTCCTCTGCCCATTTTCCCTTCTTGGATCCTAGCTTCTTCTTTAGATTGTTGATGATGATCTTGTTGGATGATTCTGCTTGGCCATTGGCTTGTGGATGAACTGGTGTTGATGTTATCATCTTGATTCCCCAACTGTCACAAAAGTTAGTAGTTCTGCTTCCAATGAATTGGGAACCATTATCACATACAATTTCAGAGGGAATGCCAAATCTAGTTATAATGTTTCTTTTGATAAAGGATATAACTTCTTTTTCTCTGACTTGAGCAAAAGCTTCAGCTTCTATCCACTTAGAGAAGTAGTCAGTCATGGCAAGCATAAATACTTTTCCACCAGGTGCTTTAGGGAGCTTGCCAACTATATCCATCCCCCATCTCATGAATGGCCAAGAGGATGGTATGGGGTGTAGCAATTCAGCTGGTTGATGAAGGATATTGCTGTGTCTTTGACAAGGATCACATTTCCTAGCATATTCTACAACATCCCTTTTCATGGTTGGCCAGTAGTATCCTGTTCTAAGGATCCTTGAGAATAATGCCCTGCCCCCAGTGTGGTTTCCACAATCTCCTTCATGGAAGTCTCTCAACACTTCTTCAATTTCAGGATCCTCAATACATCTTAAATATGGTCCTGCAAGGGATCGTTTATATAGCACATTATTTAAGATTGTAAATTGAGATACCTTGATCCTGAAAGCTCTAGGATTTTCTCCCACCGGGATCTCTCCGTGTTGCAAGTATTTCATGATTGGTGAGACCCATGATCCTGCATAAGATTGAGCTTCTTCACTAGGGATTACTGCAGTATCCTCTTCTATTTCCATGGCCACTTGATTTTCAATAGCAGGAGCCAGGATATGGATGATAGGGATACTTATGTCTTCTGGAATTTTTAAGGATGATCCTAAGTTGGCCAATGCATCAGCTTCCGTGTTATCCTCCCTTGGTACCTGTGTTAAGCTGAAAGAGACAAAAGAGAGTGCCAATTCCTTGACTATCTCTAAATATTTGGTTAGTTTTTCACCTTTAACAGCATAGGATCCATTAAAGTGATTAGTGATCAATAATGAGTCTACATATACTTTAAGATATTTCACCCCCATATCCTTAGCAATTTGTAAGCCAGCAATTAAGGCTTCATATTCAGCCTCATTGTTAGTTGCTTGGAACTCACAGGCTATGGAGTGGGGTATTATGTCCCCCTGTGGCGAGTTTAGTAGTATCCCGAGCCCTGTGCCCTTGACATTTGAGGATCCATCAGTGTGTAGTATCCAAGGATCCTTGGTCTCATCCAGCTGTTGGACCTCCAATTCTGCTTCTCTTTGTAGATCACTACTGAAATCAGCCACAAAGTCAGCTAGTGCTTGGGATTTAATGGCTGTTCTTGGCTCATATCTTATATCATGGGCACTAAGCTTTACTGCCCACTTAGCCATTCTTCCTGACATCTCTGGTTTCCTGAGGACATTCTTAATTGGAAAGTTAGTTCTAACAACAATAGTATGGGTTTCAAAATAATGCCTTAGCTTAGTTGATGCCATGATTAATGCAAGAATAAGTTTTTCGAGGTGTGAGTACCTGGATTCGGCATCAAGTAAACTCTTACTTACATAGTAGATAGGATATTGTGTACCTTCATGATCCTTAACAAGGACATCGCTTACAGCGGTTGAGGATACCGCCAAATATAAGGATAACACATCTCCTTTTTCGGGTTTTGATAATGCTGGTGCTGAGGACATATATTCTTTAAGGGCTTGTAAAGCATTCTCATGTTTCTCAGTCCATTCAAACTTCTTGTTCTTCCTTAGGATATCGTAAAATTCTTTACATTTTTCTGAGGATTTTGATATGAACCTGTTCAGAGCTGCTATCCTGCCTGTTAGCCTTTGCACATCCTTAGCATTGGCAGGGGATTTGATGTTTACTAGTGCTTTAATTTGCTCCGGACTTGCCTCAATGCCCCTCTGAGTTACCATATATCCTAGGAATTTACCTGCCTTAACACCAAAGTGGCACTTTGAAGGATTAAGCTTCATGTTATAATTATCAAGGATATCAAATGCTTCCTCCAAATCCCTTAGGTGATCCTCAGCTTTCTTTGACTTGACTACCATATCATCTATGTATACTTCCATAGTTTGTCCAATTTGATCTTTGAACATCATATTCACCAGCCTTTGATATGTTGCACCTGCATTTCTTAATCCAAAAGGCATGGCAATATAACAATACAAACCTGTTGGGGTCATAAAGGCTGTATCCTCTTGGTCAGATGGTTCCATCTGAATTTGTTGGAATCCAGATGATGCATCCATAAAGGTCAACAGTTCATGCCCCGCTGTTGCATCCACCATGGAGTCAATGTGGGGTAATGGGAAAGGATCCTTGGGACATGCCTTATTCAGATCAGTGAAATCGACACATACCCTCCACTTTCCGTTTTTCTTTTGGACAACGACCACATTGGCTAACCATTTTGGATACTTTACCTCTCTGATCATACCTGCTCGAAGTAGTCTCTCTACTTCTTCTTGGATAATGGCATTCCTTTCTGGTGCAAACTTCCTCCTTTTTTGATGGATTGGTTTGATAGACCTGTCAATGCCAAGTTTGTGAGTAATGATATCCTTAGATATACCTGTCATATCTTCATGTTTCCAAGCAAAGGTAGACTTTCTTCTTTTGAGGAAGGATATTAAGTCTTCTTTCATCTTGCCAAGGATCCCTGATCCGTTATAGATTTTTGATTCAGGATCACTAGGATCCAAGAGGATTTCGTCCACATCTTGTTCCCTTGCCTCCAAGACATTCCTCGGAGGATACTGTAATTGCTATTGCTCCCATGGCTTCGAGGTTGGCTTCATGGATGAGGTATAACAATCCTTAGCCTCCTGCTGATCACTGTCGATCTTGATTATTCCCCATGGGCTAGGGAGCTTCACACATTGATGGTAGGTGGATGGGACTGCTTTCATATCATGTATCCAAGGTCTGCCAAGGATAACATTGCAACAAGACAAACAGTCAATAACACAAAATTTCTGATAATTATGTAATCCTTCCACGTAGATTGGGAGTTTGATGTCCCCCAGAGTTTTCTTCGTTTCTCCACTGAATCCTACAAGCACGGAGGATCTTGGTGTGATGTCTGATTCTGGGATACCCATTTTCTTCAGAACATCAAGCTGGATAATGTTCACTGAGCTTCCTCCATCGATAAGGATCCTGCGGACAAAATGGTTAGAGATAAAGAGAGTAATAACTAAACTATCATGATGAGGATCCTGAATATTGATGCGATCATCCTCATCAAACGTTATTATCTTCCCCTCTGAGACACTTGATGTTCTAATAGGCCTTTCTCCATTATCCATTTTTGACTCCTTTGCATGCCTTTTGGCCGCCGAGAAGGATGTACCACAGATGTCTGATCCTCCGGAAATAAAGTTGATCACTTGTGCATTTGCCGGAGGTGCTGGAGCCTTCTCAGGGATCCTTTCAGGATCCTGAGTCCTTTGCTTTTTTCTTCCCAATAATTCTTTTAGGTGCCCCTTGCTTAACAGATATCCAACCTCTTTTCTTAAAGCTATGCATTCTTCAGTTAGATGCCCGAAATCCTCATGGTATGCACACCATTTTGACTTGTCTTTAGTCCCGGATGGTTTATCATTCTTCCTGGGCCACCTAGCTTTTTCGCCTAGATTCTGCATTGCAAGGATTAGTTCATGATTATCAACGGAAAAACAATATTCTGAGATTGGAGGATAATCTTCATCATCCTCTTCTTGGTCAACAGCATGCACATTCTGGTTCTCATTTCTATGGTAGGATTTGAATTTGTTGTTCTTGAAGGAGGATCCTTGCTTCTCCTGTTTTGAGGATCCTACTTGTCTCTCCTGGATCCTCTTGTCATCCTCTAGCCGGATGAACCTGAGTGCTCGAGTTCTTACTTCATCTAGATTCCTGCATGGTGTCATAACAAGATCATCATAGAATAATGAATCTTTAAGCAGTCCCATTTTGAAGGCTTCAACAGCCGTAGCCATATCCAAGTTGGGAATGTCCAAGGATTCTTTACTAAATTTAGTTATATAATCCCTTAATGATTCATTATGATTTTGAGTTATCCTATACAAATCACTAGTTAATCTTTCAAATTTTATACTACAAGAGAATTGGTTATTGAATAAATTAACTAAATTAGCAAATGAAGTAATAGAGTAAGGGGGAAGACTTAGCAGCCACTTAAGAGCTGATCCAGTGAGAGTGGATCCAAATCCTTTACATAGGCATGCTTCCTTCAACTTTTCTGGGATAGGATTGATCTCCATCCTCTCCCTGTATTGTGCTATGTGTTCCTCTGGATCCGTTGTACCATCATACAGCTTCATAGTAGGGATATGGAACCTTTTGGGTACCTCTGCATCACAAATTGGTGGTGCAAAGCGAGATACCTTGTGGCTTCCATCTGCAATCTCAGGGATAGGCTTGACTACCCCTGGAACACTTGAGATCATATCTTTTAACTTCTGCAATTCCCTGGCCATAGCATGATTGATACCTGTATCCTGCATGAATCCATGGTTAGTGGTAAGATAATTATTTAAAGTGTTACCTCCTATTGGGTTCAAGTTAGTGAATCCATATTGCTGGGATTCTGGAATAACGGAGGGACCAGTGGAAGCAATGGTCTGCATTGGAATGAAGTCCCCTTGATGGACATCTAGACTTCCTGTTTGCAAACTTTTTAGGGATCCTGGCATCTGGAAGGATCCTGGTATCTGGAAGGATCCTGGTATCTGGGATGATCCTGGAACGAAGGAGGATCCTTGAACCTGGAATGATCCTGGAACAAAGGAGGATCCTTGAAACTGCTGTGCTCCCGGATAGGCTCCCGAATTCATGAAGGATCCCATATGCTGGGGATAGGATCCTGCCGGCTGAAAGTGTGAGCCTGATGCCTGAGTCATTGCTGTCGATCCGAGGTGCAATCCTCTTGATTCTCCCATAATTTGCACGTCTGGAATTCCTGATGGCTGAGAAGTAATCATTGGAGTATCAAAGCTCAAGGATTTGGGCATCAGTGGGGAATGATCCTCTGCCGTTTTCTTTTGTCTTTTGAAATCTCCAATTTCCCTGAGGATCCTTTCATTAGTTTCATCCTGCCGCTGCATACGATCCTTCATCTGCAAAATCAAAGTAAATACATCACTAGTACTGGGAATATAAGAATTCATAGCAGAAGGAGATGGAGGTTTAGAGTTAGTAGGAGTTTGTTTCTTCTCAGCATTCTTCTGGGATCCTGCCGGTGGTGGAGGCAGAATGTTCTGGGACGAGGTGACTGCAGACATTGCCGTGGACATGTTTTTCAATGATGAAGCCATGTAATTCTTTGAAATGATTTCGAACAAAAGGTTTTCTTATGAATGAAGCACCAATTGCCCCACGGTGGGCGCCAAACTGTTTTGGTCAAAAATCACACAAGGATAATGTAACCAAACTTTATGTAAACGGGGTATGATGCTTGGTTTGTAGAAAAAGTAAAGGATCACTTTTATGAGAAATATGCAAAGACACAATGATTTATACGAGGAAAAAGCCCTTGATCAACGTATGATCTCCGGCATAAAAAACCTCGGGTGATGGCAACTACCGATCACCAAACTTCAATATATGAAAAATAGTTACAACTTTGGATGATAATGAGCTGAGTACAAGGATCACTATAGTTTCGAGTGTCTAAGCGTGTGAGAGTTGTGTTGTGTGTCGTCGTCGTGTGTTCTTCCAAATGAGGAAGAGTGGTATTTATACAAGTGTAGGTGACCTATTTTAGGTAAATAGACTAATAATCAGCTCATTACCCATTTAGAAATAAAAGACAATCTAGCCTAAATTACCGCCCATAAATCAAGCTAAGTTTCCATATCCTTTGCAACGTCTATCTTCGATTAAGCTCATGCTATAATTGTGAAGACGCGTCCCTTGATTATGATGCTAAGAGCGTATCCTGCTAGATGTTCCTGCAAAATAACATTGTTTTAAACGAAGGTAACTGTTAGCATGAGGATCCTTTGATGGTCCATGATCCTGATCCTGAAGTCCTGCTGAGGATCACTGTCTGCCAAAGAAACAAGGATCACTGGTTAGGATCACGTATAAGGATCACGTATAATAAAAATCCAGCCCTAACATGTGGTACATCCTTCTCAGCAGCTAAAAGGCATGCAAAGGAAGCTAAAATGGATAATGGAGAAAGACCTATTCGAACATCGAGTGTCTCAGAAGGAAAAGTCATAACCTTTGATGAGGATGATCGTGTTGACATCCAGGATCCTCATCATGATAGTTTAGTTATTACTCTTTTTATTTCTAACCATTTTGTCCGCAGGATCCTTATTGACGGAGGAAGCTCAGTAAACATTATCCAGCTAGATGTTCTGAAGAAAATGGGTATCCCTGAATCAGATATCACACCAAGATCCTCCGTGCTTGTGGGATTTAGTGGCGAAACTAAGAGAACCCTGGGGGACATCAAACTCCCAATTTATGTGGAAGGATTACATAATTATCAAAAATTTTGTGTTATTGACTGTTTATCTTGTTGTAATGTTATCCTTGGCGGCCTTGGATACACAATATGAAGGCAGTCCCATCCACCTACCATCAATGTGTGAAGCTCCCTAGCCCTTGGGGAATAGTCAAGATCGATAGTGATTAGCAGGAGGCTAAGGATTGTTATACTTCATCAATGAAACCAGCCTCGAAATCAAGGGAGCAATAGCAATTAAAGTATCCTCCAAGGGATGTCTTGGAGGCAAGAGAGCAGGATGTGGTCGAAATCCTCATGGATCCTGATGATCCTGAATCCAAAATCTATATCGGATCAGGGATCCTTGGCAAGATGAAGGAAGACCTTGTATCCTTCCTCAAAAGAAGAAAGTCTACCTTTGCATGGAAACATGAGGATATGACAGGTATATCTAAGGATGTTATCACTCATAAACTTGGCATTGACAGGTCATTCAAACCAATCCATCAAAAAAGGAGGAAGTTTGCGCCAGAAAGAAATGCCATTATCCAGGAAGAGGTAGAGAGATTGCTACGAGCAGGTATGATTAGAGAAGTAAAGTATCCAAGATGGCTGGCCAATGTGGTTGTTGTTCAAAAGAAAAATGGAAAGTGGAGGGTATGTGTCAATTTCACTGATTTAAATAAGGCATGTCCCAAGGATCCTTTCCCATTACCCCACATTGACTCCATGGTGGATGCAACGGCGGGTCATGAACTGTTAACTTTTATGGATTCTTCATCTGGATTCCAACAAATTCAGATGGAACCATCTGACCAAGAGGATACGACTTTTATGACCCCAACCGGTTTATATTGTTATATTGCTATGCCGTTTGGATTAAGGAATGCAGGTGCAACATATCAAAGGCTGGCGAATATGATGTTCAAGGATCAGATTGGACAGACTATGGAAGTGTACATAGATGATATGGTGGTGAAATCCATAAAAGCTGAGGATCACCTAAGAGACTTGGAGGAAGCATTTGATATCCTTGACAGATATAACATGAAGCTTAATCCTTCAAAATGTCACTTTGGTGTTAAAGCAGGTAAATTCTTAGGATATATGGTAACCAAGAGGGGCATTGAAGCAAGCCCGGAACAAATCAAAGCATTGGTGAATATCAAATCTCCTGCCAACGCTAAGGATGTGCAAAGGCTAACAGGCAGGATAGCAGCTTTAAACAGATTTATATCCAAATCCTCAGAGAAGTGTAAATATTTCTATGATATCTTAAGGAAGAACAAGAAATTTGAGTGGACTGAGAAGCATGAGAGTGCTTTACAAGCCCTCAAAGAATACCTATCCTCAGCTCCAGCGTTGATGAAACCAGAAAAAGGAGAGGTGTTATCCTTATATCTTGCGGTATCCTCAAAAGCAGTAAGTGCAGTCCTTGTTAAGGATCATGAAGGTACACAATATCCTGTCTATTATGTAAGTAAGAGTTTACTTGATGCAGAATCCAGGTATTCACACCTTGAAAAACTTATTCTTGCATTAATTATGGCATCTACTAAGTTAAGACATTATTTTGAAACTCATGTTATTGTTGTTAGAACTAATTTTCCAATTAAGAATGTCCTCAGGAAACCAGAGATGTCCAGAAGGATGGCTAAGTGGGCAGTAAAGCTTAGTGCCTATGATATAAGATATGAGCCTAGAACAGCCATCAAATCCCAAGCATTAGCAGACTTTGTGGCTGATTTCAGTAGTGATTTACAAAAGGAAGCCGAATTGGAAGTCCAGCAGCTGGAGGAGACCAAGGATCCTTGGATACTACATACTGATGGATCCTCAAATGTCAAAGGCACGGGGCTTGGTATACTACTAAAATCGCCACGGGGGGACATAATACCCCACTCCATAGCTTGTGAGTTCCAAGCCACTAACAACGAGGCTGAATATGAAGCCTTGATTGCTGGTTTGCAAATTGCTAAGCATATGGGGATCAGGTATCTTGAGGTATACGTGAATTCATTGTTAACCACTAATCACTTTAATGGATCCTATGCTGTTAAAGGTGAAAAACTAACTAAATATTTAGAGATAGTCAAAGAATTGGCACTCTCCTTTGTTTTCTTTAGTTTGACACAGGTACCAAGGGAAGAAAATACAGAAGCTGATGCATTGGCTAATCTAGGATCATCTTTGAAGATCCCAGAGGATATAAGTATCCCCATCATCCTATATCCTCCTCTTGGCCATTTATGAGATGGGGGATGGATATAGTTGGCAAGCTCCCTAAGGCACCTGGTGGAAAAGTGTTCATGCTTGCTATGACTGATTACTTCGCCAAGTGGATAGAGGCTGGAGCTTTTGCCTAATCAGAGAGAAGGAAGTTATATCCTTTATTAAGAGAAATATTATAACTCGATTTGGCATTCCTTCTGAAATTATATGTGATAATGGTTCCCAATTTATTGGGGGCAGAACTACTAACTTTTGTGACAGCTGAGGGATTAAGATGATAACATCAACACCAGTCCACCCACAAGCTAATGGTCAAGCAGAATCATCCAACAAGATCATCATCAACAATTTGAAGAAGAAACTTGGATCCAAGAAGGGGAAATGGGCAGAAGAATTACCTTATGTGCTTTGGGCTGATAGGACAACCCCCAAGAATGCTACTGGTCAAACACCATTCTCTTTTGTATTTGGGGCAGAATCAGTGATCCCAACAGAAATGGTGGTTCCAACTGCTAGAACAAGTACCCGTGATCCTGAGGAAAATGATGAGAACCTGGTTCAAGACTTGGATACTATTGAGGAAATCAGGGATTTGACTAGGATAAGGATGGCTAGCTACCAACAAAGAATGGCTGGTGCTTACAACAAAAATGTCAGGATAAGGAAATTCCAAGTTGGGGATATGGTATTGAGAAAAGCATTCCAGAATACCACCAATCCTGCTGATGGAAAATTGGCACCAAAATGGAAAGGCCCTTATTTGATTGAAGCTGAAGCAGGAAAGGGGGCATATAGATTGCTAACCATGGAAGGTGATTTGCTACCAAGAGCCTGGAATGCTGTCCACTTAAAGAAATATTTCATGTGAGCAGGATCCTCCTGGCACATATGATCCTTACATTAGAGGTATCCTTGAAGGATCCTTAAGGTGTCAATGATCCTTACTCTGGTAATATCCTAATCTTGAACTTTTTCATTTTCTTATTTTCTTATTTAAGGATAAGGATCATGTATCCTTTATCCTTCTCTCACAAGATTTTGAGTTTTGATAGTCCAGGTATCCTTAGCATATTGTTGATAATCTTCAGAAGCAATTCAGATCCTTGGGTTTAACCCCAGTTGTTTGGGCTTGTCCCAAGTTATCCTTGGGCTTGTCCCCAGTTTCGCCTGTAGCGCACGATGATCCTGGTATAGTTCAAGTCTTTGGGACCAGTACTCGCTTTAGGGGCTGATAATTCCATTGTACTGGCTATACCTAGGATCCTACGTATAATGGTAGACGTACCATACATCCGTTCATAAGGTTTCTAACGTTTTCACGTTAGCTAAGGTTTTGGCAGTATCATGTCACTAAGTTTGGATAGTCGCCAGTAAGGGCCATACTCCAGTTTACATACGATCCTTGGGCTTGTCCCCAGTTATCCTTGGGCTTGTCCCTAGTTATCCTTGGGCTTGTCCCCAGTTATCCTTGGGCTTGTCCCCAGTTATCCTTGGGCTTGTCCCCAGTTACTAACTCTTATCTTATATTGGCTTAGTCCCAAGTTATGCTCTATTTCAGGTCCTTGAAGTTAAACAACTAAGGATCCCTGATCCTTATTTCTCTCTAAGGTTTATCTTATAGTTATCCTGATTATGGTTAGGATCCTAACTTGGATCCTCAGGTATGATCCTTAACTATTTTTATCTTATTCATTGTTTATTTGAATAACCCTTATACTTTGAGAACTGAACTTATGATCCTTAAAACATACACTACTTTTTGGGATTTTTCGACTATAGGATATTTGATCATGGATCATATCCTAAATGCTTTCAATCTGATTTATTCAAAGTAACTTATTTAATAAGTATACATCAAGACAATTAAAAATTAAAAGAACTTAAAGGATAACAACACAGGATAAGCGACAAAAGTTAAGATTTTATTTATTAAGCATAAAGACTAACCCTTCATAGGTTGTCAAAATTACCTACCCCGAGCATCTACCAGCAATACGTGGCCCGTCCGCTGGGGTAGGTAAAGGATGTCCATGATAATAGTTTTCAAGTTGTGCAGGAAAATAAAGGCGGCAGGATCACAATGGTTTCATCCCCCAAACAGAGGATCCCTCCACCATATGCAATCCTACCTATTGTCTGAAGGATCCTTGACCCTTAACCCTAAAACTATTGTTCATAAGTACAGACCATAAATTGTTCAAACAACCACCAAACAAACAAACAAAAAATTGGGCTCCGGCTATGTCTAGAAATTTCCTTCATCGCCCAATCCTGCAGCTTAATCCTTCGCTGCATCATCACCACCAGCTCCACTTGCCTCACCACCCTGATCCTTGCCACTGCCTCCAGCCTCAAGCGTCAAGATCTCCTCAGCCTCTTCATCGTCCTCCAGTTCAGCCAGCCTTGCTTTCCAACCCTCCAGATCATCGGCATGGCCTGAATGTAAGATATGCCGGTCAAGGAGAAGAAGGATTGGGTGAAGGCTGGAAAGGGATACATGTAACCTATGGCAAACGGGGTCACATGTGTGACACCTGTGTCACTTCAACCATCAAACAAACTCCAAACCAATGAAATATTGTATTTCATACTTTGGACTTGTATAAATATGTGTATCGTTTGTACATATCAACTCTTGTTCGATTTCGAGCTCTACATCGCTTTCTGGGGAATTATACGCAAACTGGTGCGTAAACGTACTCAGTTTAATGCGACAAATACTCCGTAACATCAACATATACTCAACATACCCTAAATAACCTTTACATAACTTAGAAATAAGTTTTGAAGGCTTTGGTATAGCAAAAACAAGTTAATTTCGCTTACAGGGACTAAACTTCACAAACTGCGAAAGTATGCCAATTTGAACTGTAACGCACATTCCGGAACATGTCCATAAGTTAAACATACCATAAATATCCTTTACATAGCTTAGAAATATGCTTTGAGGGGTTTGGTATGCAAAAACAAACTTTTGGATCATTCAGGGGCTAAAAGTGTCAAAAAGTGCACAAGTTTGCACTTTCACGCATAACTTATGTTCTGAATACATCCGGATATCCAAAAATTTATGTAAGCATCCTAATATTATGCCTTAGTGTTTGGCATAAGAAAAATCCATTCGTCGCGTCATTTGGGTCATCTTTCGCGCTTATGCGCATTCCGTCGTAATTAAGCGAACATCGCGATCGTACGGCCAAACGAACCGACATCCGGAATATTTTTGAGCATGTTTCAAGTCCCCTACACTTTAACTTCATCTTAGAGCCTTGAAATGAGGTTAACGGGGCTTAAACGTGCCAAAAATGGGCCAAATTACGTGTTTATGAAGTGCAGGGACCAAAATTGAAAATTCTGATCTGTGAACCTCAGGCGGGGCGCGTAAGGACTGACCAAATCCTTACGCGGGGCGCGTGGGACTGTCAGACAGATTCAATGTATGCATTTAATGCAGTTGGCCTTTCGTTCGATCAAGGGGCGATGCCCTTTCACCCAATCAAGAGCCAAGGGGCATTTTCTAACTTACCACAACATTTCGACAAGTGTACGCATGAGATCGCGGCACGATATTCGATAAACGATCCTAACGGTTCCACTTTTCCTATAAATACCCCCCCTTTTTGTGTAAAAATCACAAGAATCAGATCTAAAAGCTCTAAGTTGAAGTATTGCTTCATACCTGAGTTTCTCTGATCTAGATTAGCATTCGGGGACCCTCCGTAAGTATTCTTTCGTTGTTTTATCGCTTTTTGAGTCCGAAAGTCAACGTTTTGTTGACTTTCTGCATTGACCAGCTTATGGTCGATGCGAAGTTCATGGAACTTCATAACGTGAGCGTGATCACGATGGTTATAGTCCGTAGTGACTATACCTACTGATCACCACGTTATCTAGGCTCAGTGACGAGTCGTAGTTTCGGCCAAAATGTGCATTCTTGCATATTTTGTAACCAAACTACTCGTGGGTATCAAAGCCGTTTGTTTTGATGTCAAACCTGTTTTCTAAACTAGTTAAGCATGTCCTAACATGCTTAGCTCGTCACTTTTAGTATAGTGTTTATATAGGGTCGTAAGGTAAGCGATCTAAACCGTCGCTTATACTTTCGAACCCGACCCATTTGGTCGATCATTAGGATCCGACCAAACACATTAGGTGACCATAGCTATGGCCTTCCGAGGTTATACCTTGTGGTCACGATGTTAGGCGTTCCAGACGCGTTTTACGCGAACGACGCGTAAGGTAGCATAAGCTACCTAAACGGGTCGTGATGGGTCGCAAGCACTTAGGTTAGGTTTCATTTTAGTATGTAGGCTTTGTTAAACCATATTACACGAGTCTCCATACTCGTTTGGTTTACGAAGCCGCATACTATCCGATCCTTCCGATTTGGTCCGGTATATTAACATAGCTACCTATTAGGTGCCGTTTGATATCCCGTGATCTTTAGCATTATCTGGTTATTATACAAGAACTTCAAAGCAATCTCAGGTGAGTACATTGAACCCCTCTTTTACTGTTTTCCAAACTGTTTTGGGGTGAAACACATGTGCCTAACTGTTACATTCATGCTTTCCATGTTTTCACATCATATGCCTGCTATGTTGTTAGTACATTATAGTACACGATTTCATTACATTTTATGCTATGTATGCCCATTGTGTGCGTACTTAGTACATTGATTTACATTACATTTCTGTTGCATATGTTTACTCAGCATATGGACACATTGATTTACATGAACATTTCTGCTGCATATGTTTACTCAGCATATGGGCACATTGATTTACATGAACATTTCTGCTTCGTATGTTTACTTAGCATACTTAGTACAATTGTTTACATCACATGCCTTCATTTTGTTATGACATTTGGTTTGTTTAACATGGGACAATACATTCATTAACATTGATCACGCCGTTCGTTAGTAGGTAGTGGTACCATAGGAATTGACAACTCCCGTTTCTGAAATCCTGGGTTTGATAGGATTGGAAGGAATGACCGAATTCGATATACATAACTTAGATTAACCTTTAATTTGTTTGAGGGTTTATCGCCACAGTCTCAAGGCTTGGATGTATGCATATTTCACAATACCGCATAAATGTTAATATCAATAGAGCATGCATTTTTCCACCGAACATAACGTTGATTTAAACCACGTTTTACTTCAACGACTTGTTTTGTGCATTTTACATATGGTTTAAGTTGATACATTTCGCTTACCATACATGATACATTTTGGTATACACATTACATGATTTACATTGAACATAAACACGTTGACATTGACATACACATTTGGTGATTTACATTGAACATAGACATTTGACATGGTTTACACAATAAACAATTGAGTTATACAAGAACAATCTTACATGGTGGATGGTTTGGGTAAATGATTAAGTAACGAGGCGTGTGTAATATGATACAAGCATGGTGGATACGCCGCTGGTACTTCCTATATATAAGTGTTTGTATGGTATTACATATCGTAGCGTTATTTGAATCATTTCAATTTGAGACATATGACATTTTATACAAATAACACACTTTTTACGAGACATTGTTTTACAAACGACTTATCTTATACAAACACATTTTACATGGTTATCCGTTTAACCATACAGTGTCTTCTTATTTATACATATCATCTGATTTTATCGTTTTTCAAATGATTTACAAGATTAAGCAAATTACAAGGTTCATGACTAAACATTTTCTCAAACATAAGTCATGAATTCCGTTTTCACAAAACCAATGTATCTCACAGGCATTTTTATGCTGACGTACCTATTTTCACATGTGTTTTCAGGAGATGATGCGTAGGACTTATCAAGACATACTTAGGCGGACCTGTGCCTTAGTGACTTAAAACGAGACAAGAACTAGTTAATTTATGTTATGTATTCTTTGGTTCTCGTTTAAGACAATGTAAACTTTCATGTTTGATTAATAAAACGAAACTTCGTTTACCATGGATTTGAAACAATTGATTCTGTTACAATACTCCCCGACATTTCTGCCACGTTTTGTATGTTCTACGTGGTCGGGGTGTGACAGAAAAGTTGGTATCAGAGCCAATGGTTATAGGGAATTAGGTTATTAGTAATGCTTTGACCTAGTCTATAACCTTCCTAGGACCCTAACGCGAGTTCACTTGCGTTTAGTCATAAAACAATACCGTCACCTATCCTTAGGCGACGACCACAACAAGAGCATAAATTTTAAAACCGCTTTGAAAACCAATCATCTGTTCTTGGATGATTGATTACTAGGTTTTGAACCCTTTGTTATAAGGTTTTGAACCCCTTTAAATTTTCAAAACTCTCGTCAAAGTTTTGGGTCCTAAATAGTGTGAACACGTGCGAACTGGAAGAGTGAATGCCTGTACCCTGGGTTTTCTGTCCAAGGTTAGAGTGTTCATATAAATCCACATAATCGGACCAGTCACTCTTACCTGGGAACTCTTGGGGTGAGTGTCCACTTATAGGCGAGCATGTCTTCGCGATACACTATGAGGATCTATTTACTTTGATTCAGCCTTGGTGTTGTTTGTTTGATTCATGATTCAAACAAATGACCATCAACCGTGATTACGGTCGGTGATTGTAACATCTTATTCTTACCCAATACCATTTTATTTGTTTCCTTTCATGTTTTCCTCTTTTAGAATGCCTCCTCGACGCGAACACTAGATAGCAACTGCCGAGCTGGCAGAAATTATTGCGCAGGAGATGGCTGCTCAATTCCCAAATCTCTTTGCTCAATGGAACCAAGCCAACAACAACAACAATGGTACATGCAATTTCAAGAACTTTAACTCGGCTAAACCACTCAAGTTTAGTGGTTCTGAGGGAGCAACTGGGCTTCTTCAATGGTTCGAGAGCATCGAGAATACTTTTCGCCACGTGCAGTGTCCGGATAATCGCAAGGTCGAGTTTTCTTCGAGTGTGTTTCAGAAGAGGGCTCTTACATGGTGGAACGGGGTAATGAGAGACCGTGGTGCAGATGTTGCTCTAGCACAGACATGGGCTGAACTGAGAGCTCTTATGATGAGGGAGTTTTGTCCTCGTCATGAACAACGAGCGTTGGAGAAGGAGTTTGATGATTTGAAACAAGATAGTGGCGAACACAGGGCATATACTGATAGGTTTGAGGAGTTGAGTCTACTTTGCCCGACTATGGTCGCCCCACTCGACAAGGCTATCGAAAGGTACATCGACGGCCTGCCTGACTCGGTACAAGACATTGTCACTGGTAGCAACCCTACCACACTCCGTCAGGCCATTGAGCTATCTGCAACCTTGACTGAATCGCAGATCAGAAAGCATAAACTTTTTCGAAAGGGTGATAAGAAGCCAATCGAGGAATCAATGACCATGGATGAACAGATTGGATCCCCTGAGAAGTCTAAGAAGCGTAAGACTTCGCAGAATTGTGCGATTGCTGCTCAACCCAACCAAAACACCCGCAACCAACCAACTCAACCTCCTGCAAAGAAACCTTATGCCGGTACTGCACCGAAATGCGACAAATGTAATGCACACCACTTAGCTCACCTATAGTGCCGATTATGTGCATCATGTGGGCGACTCGGTCACCTGGCAAATGCTTGTCGATTTACCCCAAACCAAGGTGGTCCAAACCAACCTCAAGTAAATCCTGCTCAAGCTCGTCTTCCACTAGGTCCTTGCTTCAACTGTAACGAAATGGGCCATTTCCGGAGAAATGCCCAAAGATTGCTAATGCGAATCCAACGCAAGGATGAGCATCGGACCAACTGGAAGACAATGTTGTTTAGAGATAATCAAGCCTTATGTAGTATTTTCTTTTGTAATCAAGGCCCATGAAACAGTTGTTGTTGTATATAAATAAATCTTTTTATTTTACATTGCAATGTTCAAATGTGATGATATGTATAAACAACGTATCCTCTTCAATACCGACAATCAAGGGACCGTATTCCTTGAAGAACAGACTACCCCGTAATTTTTTTCCATTTTATCATCTCTTGTGTTCTCCACGAATACCCAAAGTACCACTATAAATTCTTAATAGGGTACCTAAGGGTATTTCCGTATATTCAAAAATTATTGTACCTCAATTCGAAAATTTCGTTTTCTTGAAAACGAAATCGAATTTATAGGAGATCTTTCTATCTTCATAGTTAGATTCTTGCTAATGTTTAAAGTACCGAATGAAATCCATGAAATGGATTCCTAGTGTGCTTTAAATGCATGTACGTAATCAACAAAACAAATTAACAAATTAAAGATCTAGATAAATAATTTTGTGGTTATGTGACTATTTGTTTATGCATCTTGTCTTTCCATTTATGCATTTTGTGTTTTTGTATACTCTGGATATTCGCTATCCAAATCCTCGTAGAATCTTTCATACCTTCATATGAGGGATTCGTAGTAGGACATTCAAAAAGGTACTATCTTAAATCCTTAATGGACTTCTACGTTGTAGTTAAGTCCCTCGGATTATAAAGTACTATTCCAAAGTTTAAGGACAATACGCGTCGATATAGTTGAAGAGATTGGTTCGACAATCTAGTTAAAGACATCCTATGTTGATGTAGTTAAATATTCCCCGTGGGTAGTTTAATTAAATATTCCCCGTGGGTAGTTTAATTAAATATTCCCTGTGGGTAGTTTAATTAAATATTCCCCGTAGGTAGTTTAGTTAAATAGATCATTCGTTGATCTAAGTTAAAGAGATTGGTTTGACAATCTAGTTGAATATATCATGTGTTGATATAGTTAAAGACGCCCTCGGGTGGTCTAGTTAAAGAGATCCTACGTCGATCTAAGTTAAAGAGATTGGTTCGACAATCTAGTTGAATATGTCATGCGTTGATATAGTTAAAGAGGCCCTCGGGTGGTCTAGTTAAAGAGATCCTACGTCGATCTAAGTTAAATAGATTGGCTCGACAATCTAGTTAAAGACATCCTACGTTGATGTAGTTAGATATTTCTCTTGGGTAGTTTAGCTGAAGAGATTATTTGTTTGATATTTTTCCCATACGCATTATGAAATGAACTGTGCGGACTGTGCAAGGAAGTACGTAATTATGGAGGCCTACATAATTATGGAATTCAGTGCACAGAAACCTCAGGGAGTTTTGTCATGTGTTAAGACCTACAGTGACAAGAGTAATGATACGGGAAAAGTCTTGGATTTTGACCAATGTCATTTATCCTTACACTCCCCAATTCTGATTTCAAGCACGCACAAGTTTCCTCTAAAACTAAATTTCGGGACGAAATTTCCTAAAGTAGGGGAGACTGTGACACCTGTGTCACTTCAACCATCAAACAAACTCCAAACCAATGAAATATTGTATTTCATACTTTGGACTTGTATAAATATGTGTATCGTTTGCACATATCAACTCTTGTTCGATTTCGAGCTCTACATCGCTTTCTGGGGAATTATACGCAAACTGGTGCGTAAACGTACTCAGTTTAATGCGACAAATACTCCGGAACATCAACATATACTCAACATACCTTAAATAACCTTTACATAACTTAGAAATAAGTTTTGAAGGCTTTGGTATAGCAAAAACAAGTTAATTTCGCTTACAGGGACTAAACTTGACAAACTGCGAAAGTATGCCAATTTGAACTGTAACGAACATTCCGGAACATGTCCATAAGTTAAACATACCATAAATATCCTTTACATAGCTTAGAAATAGGCTTTGAGGGGTTTGGTATGCTAAAATAAACTTTTGGATCATTCAGGGGCTAAAAGTGTCAAAAAGTGCACAAGTTTGCACTTTCACGCATAACTTACGTTCTGAATACATCCGGACATCCAAAAATTTATGTAAGCATCCTACTATTATGCCTTAGTGTTTGGCATAAGAAAAATCCATTCGTCGCGTCATTTGGATCATCTTTCGCGCTTATGCGCATTCCGTCGTAATTAAGCGAACATCACGATCGTACGGCCAAACGAACCGACATCCGGAATATTTTTGAGCATGTTTCAAGTCCCCTACACTTTAACTTCATCTTAGAGCCTTGAAATGAGGTTAACGGGGCTTAAACGTGCCAAAAATGGGCCAAATTACGTGTTTATGAAGTGCAGGGACCAAAATTGAAAATTCTGATCTGTGAACCTCAGGCGGGGCGCGTAAGGATTGACCAAATCCTTACGCGGGGCGCGTGGGACTGTCAGACAGATTCAATGTATGCATTTAATGCAGTTGGCCTTTCGTTCGATCAAGGGGTGATGCCCTTTCACCCAATCAAGAGCCAAGGGGCATTTTCTGACTTACCACAACATTTCAACAAGTGTACGCACGAGATCGCGGCACGATATTCGATAAACGATCCTAACGGTTCCACTTTTCCTATAAATACCCCCCCTTTTGTGTAAAAATCACAAAAATCAGATCTAAAAGCTCTAAGTTGAAGTATTGCTTCATACCTGAGTTTCTCTGATCTAGATTAGTATTCGGGGACCCTCCGTAAGTATTCTTTCGTTGTTTTATCGCTTTTCGAGTCCGAAAGTCAACGTTTTGTTGACTTTCTGCATTGACCAGCTTATGGTCGATGCGAAGTTCATGGAACTTCATAACGTGAGCGTTATCATGATGGTTATAGTCCGTAGTGACTATACCTACTGATCACCACGTTATCTAGGCTCAGTGACGAGTCGTAGTTTCGGCCAAAATGTGCATTCTTGCATATTTTGTAACCAAACTACTCGTGGGCATCAAAGCCGTTTGTTTTGATGTCAAACCTGTTTTCTAAACTAGTTAAGCATGTCCTAACATGCTTAGCTCGTCACTTTTAGTATAGTGTTTATATAGGGTCGTAAGGTAAGCGATCTAAACCATCGCTTATACTTTCGAACCCGACCCATTTGGTCGATCATTAGGATCCGACCAAACACATTAGGTGACCATAGCTATAGCCTTCCGAGGTTATACCTTGTGGTCACGATGTTAGGCGTTCTAGACGCGTTCTACGCGAACGACGCGTAAGGTAGCATAAGCTACCTAAACGGGTCGTGATGGGTCGCAAGCACTTAGGTTAGGTTTCATTTTAGTATGTAGGCTTTGTTAAACCATATTACACGAGTCTCCATACTCGTTTGGTTTACGAACCCACATACTATCCGATCCTTCCGATTTGGTCCGGTATATTAACATAGCTACCTATTAGGTGCCGTTTGATATCCCGTGATCTTTAGCATTATCTGGTTATTATACAAGAACTTCAAAGCAATCTCAGGTGAGTACATTGAACCCCTCTTTTACTGTTTTCCAAACTGTTTTGGGGTGAAACACATGTGCCTATCTGTTACATTCATGCTTTCCATGTTTTCACATCATATGCCTGCTATGTTGTTAGTACATTATAGTACACGATTTCATTACATTTTATGCTATGTATGCCCATTGTGTGCGTACTTAGTACATTGATTTACATTACATTTCTGTTGCATATGTTTACTCAGCATATGGACACATTGATTTACATGAACATTTCTGCTGCATATGTTTACTCAGCATATGGGCACATTGATTTACATGAACATTTATGCTTCGTATGTTTACTTAGCATACTTAGTACAATTGTTTACATCACATGCCTTCATTTTGTTATGACATTTGGTTTGTTTAACATGGGACAATACATTCATTAACATTGATCACGCCGTTCGTTAGTAGGTAGTGGTACCATAGGAATTGACAACTCCCGTTTCTGAAATCCTGGGTTTGATAGGATTGGAAGGAATGACCGAATTCGATATACATAACTTAGATAAACCTTTAATTTGTTTGAGGGTTTATCGCCACAGTCTCAAGGCTTGGATGTATGCATATTTCACAATACCGCATAAATGTTAATATCAATAGAGGATGCATTTTTCCACCGAACATAATGTTGATTTAAACCACGTTTTACTTCAACGACTTGTTTTGTGCATTTTACATATGATTTAAGTTGATACATTTCGCTTACCATACATGATACATTTTGGTATACACATTACATGATTTACATTGAACATAAACACGTTGACATTGACATACACATTTGGTGATTTACATTGAACATAGACATTTGACATGGTTTACACAATAAACAATTGAGTTATACAAGAACAATCTTACATGGTGGATGGTTTGGGTAAATGATTAAGTAACGAGGCGTGTGTAATATGATACAAGCATGGTGGATACGCCGCTGGTACTTCCTATATATAAGTGTTTGTATGGTATTACATATCGTAGCGTTATTTGAATCATTTCAATTTGAGACATATGACATTTTATACAAATAACACACTTTTTACGAGACATTGTTTTACAAACGACTTATCTTATACAAACACATTTTACATGTTATCCGTTTAACCATACAGTGTCTTCTTATTTATACATATCATCTGATTTTATCGTTTTTCAAATGATTTACAAGATAAAGCAAATTACAAGGTTCATGACTAAACATTTTCTCAAACATAAGTCATGAATTCCGTTTTCACAAAACCAATGTATCTCACAGGCATTTTTATGCTGACGTACCTATTTTCACATGTGTTTTCAGGAGATGATGCATAGGACTTATCAAGACATACTTAGGCGGACCTGTGCCTTAGTGACTTAAAACGAGACAAGAACTAGTTAATTTATGTTATGTATTCTTTGGTTCTCGTTTAAGACAATGTAAACTTTCATGTTTGATTAATAAAACGAAACTTCGTTTACCATGGATTTGAAACAATTGATTCTGTTACAACACTCCCCGACATTTCCGCCACGTTTTGTATGTTCTACGTGGTCGGGGTGTGATAACAGGGAAAGCAACCCATGAATCAGAAGTGTGATCGCTCAGGGCAGAAGGATCATGGGGTTTGAACACAGTATTTGCAGGAAAACAGCACCGAATCCTTTCAATTTGAGGATCAGTGAAGATGCAGCGTTCTTTAGCAAAGTCTGTATTGATCCCTTGACTCTTGAAGGGGCTTTCTTTCCGGTGATCCTTGGCAGGGGAATTCCGGAGCAACATTTTGAACGAAATAGATACGAGAAGGAAAACAGAGCAAGCAAGAAAGGAGATGAAGGGGAGAATACCTGTTCAAATCCTCTGAATGAGGTTATAAAGGGAGAAGTTCTTGATTTTAAATGCAAACGATCCTATCCCTATCTCTATTTATAATCATGATTTGTGCAGGGTTGTCACCTCCGTGATGTCAGGATTGCAACGGATAGTTCACTTACAATGGCTATATATCCGTTAAGTTAGTTACGGATAAGATCAGCAAAATATAACTCGTTAATATTATATAATTGCTCCTTATATTTGGGGGCAATTGTTAGGGCAGGATTTTTAATGACCTGTGATCCTTACATGATATCCTAACAGTGATCCTTTTTCTGTGGCAGATAGTGATCCTCAGAAGAGCTTCAGGATCAGGATCATGGATCATCCTAAGGATCCTCATACTAACGATTGTTCTCTTTAAATTTCATGTTGTTTTGCAGGAATTACAAGTTGGACCTGGTCTTGGCAACGTCATTAAGGAATCTTCCACGCTAATTTCGCACATGCATAACCGGAAATGGACGTTGTGGAGAATATGGAAACTTAGCACAAATTACGGATAGGTTGTTAGGCTAAATTTACTTCTATTTCTAAAAGGGGTAACGAGCTAGTAGTTAGGTGACTTGCCTAAATTCAACCACACACACTTATATAAACTGCACTCTCGAGCATTTGGCAGGGGACGACACATTTCTTACACGCTCTAGCATACTACACCATAGTGATCCTTGTACCTAGCTCGTTATTATCCGAAGTTGTAAACATTATTTGTTATATTTGAACTTGGTGATCGGTGGTTTCCATCACCCGAGGTTTTTTATGCCGGAGATCATTCATTGATCAAGGGCTTTTTTGTGACACCCCAGGAAAACCAGTAAACGATACAGCTTACCTAGCTTCCTCAGTGAGTGCGTACCAAATTTCGGGACGAAATTTCTTTCAAGTTGGGGATAATGTGACAACTCGAATTTCCAGGAATTCTGTTTCGCATTTATTGCACGTTCTTGTATTGCTTAGTTGATTGATTGCACAATTAATTGCTACGGAATTGTATGCGTTTTAAATACAATGAAGTGTATTGTGTGATTATGCATGGTTATGTATTATTTGTGAATGATTTGACAAATACTTAAAGGTGGTGGTGAAACTGTAAATTGTATATCTTGTGCATGAAATATGTGATAGATAATTCCTTAGGGTGTTTTGTGCGAATAGTGAAACTTTAACAACTTAAAACCCTAATCTCTTTCAGTAATCATTCCCTAATCATCACAAGAAACCAAAACACGTACTTTCACCTCCTCTAATCCTCTCTACAACACCTCCTCATCATTCTTGGATTCACAAGTTCTTTTGCATCAAGTTTGATTTGCCAATCCATCTAGAATCGAATCAAGGTAATTGTTTAACCATTGTTTGTGATTGTTTAATTGTTATTAATCCTTGATTCTTGTGATTCATGTAAACCCTAGTTCCACATGTAATGATTTGGTGTTATTGAATCCTGATTTCTGTGTACTGATGTTGATTGTTGTATAACCATTGCTTGATGATCTAAATGATTGATTTGTAGAAATTGTTGATGATTGATTTCATTTTACATTAGTATGAATTAGGGTTTTGATTGTAAGAGAACGTAACTGACATTCATGTGAATGATGTTCTGCTATCGATTGACGATACTTGTGGCCCGACGCTTGGTTGACTTACAGTCTGAGTTTTTGTGAGATATGAAATCTAGTCCGACTTTTACATATAACCTAGTGTCTGAGTTTCATGGCTTATAATGGTCCGACCTATATGTAAAACACTCCAGCCCGACCTTTATGAACCATACATAAGGTCCGAGTTTATGTTAGGGGGATAAGCTTGTCCGAGTTTAGTGAAATAGGTTGGTCCGACTTTTATTAAGAAACATGGGTCCGAGTTTATGTATAAACATCTAAGCTCCGATTTTGTTATAACCATTAAGTGTCCGACTTTTAAATGAACATAGTCCGAGTATGTTAATTATAAAAGGTCCGAGGTTAACTAATGGATTCAAGTCCGACTTTGTTTGGGCCCTTGGTGGTCCGAGTTTGGGTGTTCATTGAATGTCCGACCCTTGATGATCATGAGGTCCGAGTTTCATACATAATGTATTTGGTCCGAACTTAAACCCCCAAACCCCTACCCGAGTTTTGAGCCCACCACCCTAGTCCGAGTTTAATGGGGGGCAGCCTTTATCCGAGTTTAATCACCCTTTGGTCCGAGTTTCACCCCCTCACTTCTTGTCCGAATTTCGATAGATGGTAAGCTTAGGGTCCGAGTTAGTTGGGCTGGTTGGGTTAAGCTTTATCTAATTGGGCCTTGCCTAGACAATGGGCTGCACATGTTTATTAACTAGACTTGAAGGGTGCGAGTACATTATGTGTGTCTGTATACTGACTATTTGAGCTAAACACATATTATACGGTTATTAGACGACACTAGATGAATGGATGGGATTGCATGTGTGTGTTACATGAACGATAATGTGCGTTATATGAACAAAGAATACGTTAGACTAAACTATGAAATCAAAGACGTGACGCATGAATTATGTGAATATGATTAACTGTTTGTGTGATGTATGATTCTGTATATGTATAATTGTATGATACTGAATGCAACTGTATGATTCTACATGCGTGAACATTCTATGTGATATCATCATGTACACAATAAACACACAAGACACAACTGCTTGAATGCCAACGATTTGCAAACCCTAATTTGATGCAAACACTTACATCGTATCATGTGCAACACATCCTAGGTCGTGTGTAACGGACTTAGAGATTTATAAACCCTAGAAGCAATAACATACCGAGCAAACCAAGGTGAGTTCACACAGCCAAGGCATGGGGTTCCCAGGGTGGGAATGGGATTTGATTATTTACTGGTACTTATCTATACTGGAACGTAGTGATGTGATTTGATGAACTATTGTACATACTCCACTGATTGAACTACGACTAGACTAGTAACACTTATTGAACTGATCTTCGCACACCTGCCAAGGGTTGGCCGCGATATTATGACTGACTTCGCACACCTGCCTTTGGAAGGCCGCGAACTGAAACTTACTAATCTTCGCACACCTGCCTGGGAGGCCGCGATACAGATAAACCTAGTCTAGAATACTTGGGATGAACATCCCCTAATATCTTCGCATACCTGCCCGGGGAGGCCGCGATGGAAACTATTACGATATACGACATAACGAACGAACATACTACTACTCACACTATACTATTACTGAACTGTAAACTGTGAACTCGCTCAACTAGTTTGTTGATCTTCTGTTACATGCCTTGCAGGTCGTTAGATATTTGGAGCTTGCACAAGGAGGAGCAGGTCGTTGTGGAGCATGGATCGTGGATGTTTTGCTAAACTTGATGACCCTTAAACTTATTACATACTTTGGGTTTCGTGCTTATGCTTCCGCTATACTTATAAACTATGATTATGTTTTGAACACCTATCATATTGAATGATTGGTTTACATTTATTATAATTGATATTAATTACATGTTCGATATGATTGGTGGCTTGATCCTGGTCAGTCACGCTCCCAAGCGGTGATACTCCGCAGGTGGATTTTGGGGGTGTGACAGATTGGTATCAGAGCCATTGGTTATAGAGAACTTGGTTTTAATATGGGAAAACGTTTTTATTAAAACCAGACTATAACCAGAACAGTGCTCTCAAACGATCCACAACGACGCTTCGCTCCATGTGCAAGACTCGACATCCTAGGTAATAAGGTTTATGTTTATTACCTGCTTGCTAGAACTGCATAGAACTTTGCTCGTAGTATGCTTACATTACTTTGCTCACTACTTGTTATTGCTTGAGAACACTTACGTGCTTACACTCTTCTGTCATCGCACTATTCGCGAACCTTTCTCACTTATGTTGCCTTTGATGTGAAGATCAATGGCCGGACGAATTAACATAACTCAAGCCCAGCTAGAGGCTCTCGTTCAAGCTCAAGTTGCTGCGGCACTTGTAGCTGCTCAAGCAGGTCAACACGCGCAGCAGCCTGTCTGCACTTTCAAGAACTTCATGGACTGTCGTCCAAGCTCATTCAGTGGCACCGAGGGGGCAGTGGGACTCCTCCATTGGTTCGAGAAGCTAGAATCTGTGTTCGAAATGTGTGAATGCCCTGAGGCTCGCAGGGTCAAGTACGCCACTGGCACTTTGGAAGGAATCGCGTTGACTTGGTGGAACGCGCAAGTACAGATCCTAGGGTTGGCAGCTGCTAACGCCACACCCTGGAACGATTTTAAGGAACTTATCAAAAGGGAATACTGCACTCGTGAAGACATTCACAAGTTGGAAGATGAACTGTATCACCTGAAAATGGTTGGGTCAGAGATCGAAGCCTATACCAAACGGTCGAATGAACTGGCCGTGCTGTGCCCAACTATGGTGGACCCTCCATACAAGCGCATTGAGTTGTATCTCAAGGGGTTAGCGCCAGAGATCCAGAGCCATGTGACATCGGCTAATCTTGATAATATCCAGGCTATTCAGCGCCTTGCTCATCGTATTACAGATCAGGCAGTGGATCAGAACAGGCTGCCAAAACGTGTCAAGGCTACCACTGCTGCTGTCACCACTTCTGCTACTCCCAGTGACAACAAGAGGAAATGGGAGGGAGATTCCAGCAAGGGATCAGTTTCTGTTCAGTCTCAGCAGCGCAAGACAAACGACTACCAGAATTCGAGTCAGCAATCATCTGGTAGTCAGGGGCAGGGTGGATATCGGGGAATTCACCCACTGTGTAATAAGTGCAACAGACACCACAGCGGAAGTTGTCACAGGGAACGTTGTCAAAGATGCCTCAAGATGGGCCATGAGGCAAAGGATTGTAGAAGCTCACGGCCAGCAAATCAGAACCAGCAACTCCCACCGCCAGCTCCACAGAACCAGCAGCAGCAACCACAGCGTGGAAACCGGGGATGTTTCCAGTGTGGGGCAGAAGGTCATTACAAACGCGATTGTTCTCAGTTGAACCAGAATCAGAACCACGACAATAACCAGGGCAACGGGAACAACAACAACAACGGGGGAAACAACAACAACAATGGCAACGAGGCAAGAGGTCGAGTTTTCGTGTTAGGACGAGGAGACGCAATGAACGATATTTGAACTTATAACTTATTTTGGGTTTTCATTATTATGTTTCCGCTACTCAAACAAAGTTTGGTTTGAACATCAATTGTATTGGGTTTTATGAATTATTTTAACTACTATACTTTATGTTTGATATGATGGATGGTTTGATATTATTGAACGCACCTGCCGTATTTATGGGCCTTACGAACAGGTTGTGCAAACCCTATCTTGACAAGTTCGTCATTGTCTTCATCGACGACATTCTGATCTACTCCAAGAGTCAGGAGGAGCACGAGCAGCACTTACGTCTTATCTTGGAACCTCTTCGAAAGGAACAACTGTACGCAAAGTTTTCTAAATGCAACTTCTGGCTTCGTGAAGTCCACTTCTTAGGCCATGTGGTGAACAGGGATGGGATTCATGTCGATCCATCCAAGGTAGATTCGATCAGGAACTGGCCTGCACCGCGTACACCGACGGAAATACGCCAATTCTTGGGTTTGGCGGGGTATTGCAGACGGTTTAATTAAAGACTTTTCGAAGATCGCGCAGCCGCTTACTATGCTGACACAGGAAGGTGTCACCTACCGTTGGGGAGATTCCCAGGAAACCGCTTTTCAGTACTTAAAGGATAGGCTTTGCAGTGCACCTATTCTCTCATTGCCAGAGGGCACAGACGATTTTGTGGTCTATTGCGACGCATCGATACAGGGGCTTGGTTGCGTATTGATGCAACGGGATAAAGTTATTGCCTACGCTTCGCGACAACTTAAGGTTCATGAACGGAACTACACGACGCACGATTTAGAGCTGGGAGCTGTTGTTTTCGCGCTTAAGATATGGCGACACTACCTGTACGGTACCAGGTGCACGATTTACACCGATCACAGGAGTCTCGAGCATATCCTTAAGCAAAAGGATTTGAACATGCGTCAACGGAGATGGGTTGAACTACTGAACGACTACGAATGCGCCATCAAGTATCATCCAGGCAAGGCTAATGTTGTGGCCGACGCCCTCAGTCGAAAGGACACCCTACCTAATCGCGTGCGAGCGCTGCAGCTTACTATTCAGTCCAGTCTTCCTGCACAGATACAAGCTGCTCAGAAAGAAGCATTGAAACCCGAAAACGTCATGGCTGAAGCCTTACGCGGTTCAGGGCAACGAATGGAACAAAAGGAAGACGGCGCCTACTATGTAACGGGCGTATTTGGGTCCCACTTTATGGCGGTCTACGAGAGCTTGTGATGGGCGAAGCGCACAAGTCTCGCTACTCGGTACACCCAGGGTCGGATAAAATGTACCACGATATCAAAACAACATATTGGTGGCCTAGCATGAAGGCCCACATCTACTTACGTTGGCAAGTGCTTGACCTGTGCGAGAGTCAAGGTGGAATACCAGAAACCAGCGGGCCTACTTCAGCAACCCACGATACCGCAATGGAAATGGGAAGAAATTTCCATGGATTTCGTTACAGGCCTACCTAGATCTCAGCGTGGGAATGATACCATATGGGTGATCGTGGATCGACTCACCAAGTCTGCACACTTCCTGGCTATAAAGGAAACGGATAAGTTCTCCACCCTCGCAGACATCTATCTTAAAGAAGTTGTTTCGAGGCACGGGGTGCCCACCTCCATCATTTCGGATCGGGATGCACGATGCACGTCAGAACTATGGCAAGCGATGCACAAATCTTTCGGCTCACGATTAGACATGAGCACAGCGTATCATCCTCAGACGGATGGGCAGTTTGAGCGCACGATTCAAACTCTAGAAGACATGCTTCGGGCGTGTGTTATCGATTTCGGCAGCAGCTGGGAAAAGCACCTCCCTTTAGTGGAGTTTTCGTACAATAACAGTTACCACACCAGCATTCAAGCCGCTCCATTCGAGGCATTGTACGGACGTAAATGCCGGTCACCTCTTGGTTGGGCAGAGGTGGGGGATAGTCAGATTACGGGTCCAGAAATTGTAGTGGACGCCACAGAAAAGATTGCACAAATACGACAACGCATGGCGGAAGCGCGCGACCGTCAGAAAGCCTACGCGGACAAGCGTAGCAAGCCTTTGGAATTTCAGGTCGGGGACTGGGTTTTACTTAAAGTCTCACCCTGGAAGGGTGTGGTTCGTTTTGGTAAACGAGGCAAACTCAATCCACGGTATGTTGGACCGTTCGAAATCACTGAAAGAATAGGCCCAGTAGCCTACAGACTGAACCTACCAGCTGAACTCGGTGCAGTTCACAATGTATTTCACGTGTCGAATCTGAAGAAGTGCCTGTCAGATGAGACCCTCATAGTTCCTTTAAGGAACTCACTATCGACGAGCGGTTGCAGTTCGTCGAGGAACCAGTTGAAATCACGGACCGGGATGTTAAGGTCCTCAAAAGCAAGAGAATCCCTCTTGTTCGAGTTCGTTGGAACTCCCATCGTGGCCCAGAGTACACCTGGGAACGTGAAGACCAGATGACAGAAAAGTACCCCCCAGTTATTCGAAACCAATGCAACCACTACTGAGGCCGAAGCTACTACTACTGAATTTCGGGACGAAATTCCAAATCAACGGGGGGATGATGTGACACCCCAGGAAAACCAGTAAACGATACAGCTTACCTAGCTTCCTCAGTGAGTGCGTACCAAATTTCGGAACGAAATTTCTTTCAAGTTGGGGATAATGTGACAACTCGAATTTCCAGGAATTCTGTTTCGCATTTATTGCACGTTCTTGTATTGCTTAGTTGATTGATTGCACAATTAATTGCTACGGAATTGTATGCGTTTTAAATACAATGAAGTGTATTGTGTGATTATGCATGGTTATGTATTATTTGTGAATGATTTGACAAATACTTAAAGGTGGTGGTGAAACTGTAAATTGTATATCTTGTGCATGAAATATGTGATAGATAATTCCTTAGGGTGTTTTGTGCGAATAGTGAAACTTTAACAACTTAAAACCCTAATCTCTTTCACTAATCATTCCCTAATCATCACAAGAAACCAAAACACGTACTTTCACCTCCTCTAATCCTCTCTACAACACCTCCTCATCATTCTTGGATTCACAAGTTCTTTTGCATCAAGTTTGATTTGCCAATCCATCTAGAATCGAATCAAGGTAATTGTTTAATCATTGTTTGTGATTGTTTGATTGTTATTAATCCTTGATTCTTGTGATTCATATAAACCCTAGTTCCACATGTAATGATTTGGTGTTATTGAATCTTGATTTCTGTGTACTGATGTTGATTGTTGTATAACCATTGCTTGATGATCTAAATGATTGATTTGTAGAAATTGTTGATGATTGATTTCATTTTACATTAGTATGAATTAGGGTTTTGATTGTAAGAGAACGTAACTGACATTCATGTGAATGATGTTCTGCTATCGATTGACGATACTTGTGGCCCGACGCTTGGTTGACTAACAGTCTGAGTTTTTGTGAGATATGAAATCTAGTCCGACTTTTACATATAATCTAGTGTCTGAGTTTCATGGCTTATAATGGTCCGACCTATATGTAAAACACTCCAGCCCGACCTTTATGAACCATACATAAGGTCCGAGTTTATGTTAGGGGGATAAGCTTGTCCGAGTTTAGTGAAATAGGTTGGTCCGACTTTTATTAAGAAACATGGGTCCGAGTTTATGTATAAACATCTAAGCTCCGATTTTGTTATAACCATTAAGTGTCCGACTTTTAAATGAACATAGTCCGAGTATGTTAATTATAAAAGGTCCGAGGTTAACTAATGGATTCAAGTCCGACTTTGTTTGGGCCCTTGGTGGTCCGAGTTTGGGTGTTCATTGAATGTCCGACCCTTGATGATCATGAGGTCCGAGTTTCATACATAATGTATTTGGTCCGAACTTAAACCCCCAAACCCCTACCCGAGTTTTGAGCCCACCACCCTAGTCCGAGTTTAATGGGGGGCAGCCTTTATCCGAGTTTAATCACCCTTTGGTCCGAGTTTCACCCCCTCACTTCTTGTCCGAATTTCGATAGATGGTAAGCTTAGGGTCCGAGTTAGTTGGGCTGGTTGGGTTAAGCTTTATCTAATTGGGCCTTGCCTAGACAATGGGCTGCACATGTTTATTAACTAGACTTGAAGGGTGCGAGTACATTATGTGTGTCTGTATACTGACTATTTGAGCTAAACACATATTATACGGTTATTAGACGACACTAGATGAATGGATGGGATTGCATGTGTGTGTTACATGAACGATAATGTGCGTTATATGAACAAAGAATACGTTAGACTAAACTATGAAATCAAAGACGTGACGCATGAATTATGTGAATATGATTAACTGTTTGTGTGATGTATGATTCTGTATATGTATAATTGTATGATACTGAATGCAACTGTATGATTCTACATGCGTGAACATTCTATGTGATATCATCATGTACACAATAAACACACAAGACACAACTGCTTGAATGCCAACGATTTGCAAACCCTAATTTGATGCAAACACTTACATCGTATCATGTGCAACACATCCTAGGTCGTGTGTAACGGACTTAGAGATTTATAAACCCTAGAAGCAATAACATACCGAGCAAACCAAGGTGAGTTCACACAGCCAAGGCATGGGGTTCCCAGGGTGGGAATGGGATTTGATTATTTACTGGTACTTATCTATACTGGAACGTAGTGATGTGATTTGATGAACTATTGTACATACTCCACTGATTGAACTACGACTAGACTAGTAACACTTATTGAACTGATCTTCGCACACCTGCCAAGGGTTGGCCGCGATATTATGACTGACTTCGCACACCTGCCTTTGGAAGGCCGCGAACTGAAACTTACTAATCTTCGCACACCTGCCTGGGAGGCCGCGATACAGATAAACCTAGTCTAGAATACTTGGGATGAACATCCCCTAATATCTTCGCATACCTGCCCGGGGAGGCCGCGATGGAAACTATTACGATATACGACATAACGAACGAACATACTACTACTCACACTATACTATTACTGAACTGTAAACTGTGAACTCGCTCAACTAGTTTGTTGATCTTCTGTTACATGCCTTGCAGGTCGTTAGATATTTGGAGCTTGCACAAGGAGGAGCAGGTCGTTGTGGAGCATGGATCGTGGATGTTTTGCTAAACTTGATGACCCTTAAACTTATTACATACTTTGGGTTTCGTGCTTATGCTTCCGCTATACTTATAAACTATGATTATGTTTTGAACACCTATCATATTGAATGATTGGTTTAAATTTATTATAATTGATATTAATTACATGTTCGATATGATTGGTGGCTTGATCCTGGTCAGTCACGCTCCCAAGCGGTGATACTCCGCAGGTGGATTTTGGGGGTGTGACATTTTTCCTCGTATAAATCTTTGTGTCACTTGTGCAATTTACATTTAAGTGATCCTTTTCTTTATTCATCATTTCAAGCATCATTCCCCGTTACAGAGAGTTTGGTTGCATTATCCTTGTGTGATTTTTGACCAAAACACTTATACCTAGCGGTATCCTCAAAAGCAGTAAGTGCGGTCCTTGTTAAGTATCACGAAGGTACACAACATCATGTCTATTATGTAAGTAAGAGTTTACTTGATGCTGAATCCAGGTATTCACACTTAGAAAAACTTATCCTTGCATTAATTATGGCATCTACTAAATTGAGACATTATTTTGAAACTCATGCCATTATTGTTAAAACTAATTTTCCAATTAAGAATGTTCTCAGGAAACCTGAAATGTCAGGAAGGATGGCTAAGTGGGCAGTGAAGCTTAGTGCTTATGATATAAGATATGAGCCTAGGACAGCCATTAAATCCCAAGCATTAGCTAACTTTGTGGCAGATTTCAGTAGTGATTTGCAAAAGGAAGCTGAATTAGAAGTCCAGCAGCTAGAGTAGACCAAGGATCCTTGGATACTCTATACTGATGGATCCTCAAATGTCAAAGGAACTGGGCTTGGAATACTACTAAAATCGCCACAGGGGGACATAATACCCCACTCTATAGCTTGTGAGTTCCAAACTACTAACAATGAGGCTGAATACGAAGCCTTGATAGCTGGTTTGCAAATAGCTAAGCATATGAGGATCAGGTATCTTGAGGTACACGTAGATTCATTTTTAATCACTAATCACTTTAATGGATCCTATGCTGTTAAAGGTGAAAAGCTAACCAAATATTTGGAGATAGTCAAAGAATTGACACTCTCTTTTGTTTCCTTTAGTTTGACACAGGTACCAAGGGAAGAAAATACAGAAGCTGATGCATTGGCTAATCTAGGATCATATTTGAAGATCCCGGAGGATATAAGTATCCCATTATCCATATCCTGACCCCCGCCATTGAGGATCATGTAGCTATGGAGATAGGAGAGGATTCTGCAATCATCCCCAGTGATGATACTCAATCTCATTCAGGATCATGGATCCTCCCAATCATGAGATACTTACAACATGGAGAGATTCCTACAGGAGAAAACCCTAGGGCTTTCAAAATCAAGGTATCTCAATTCACAATATTAAATAATATGTTGTATAAACGATCTCTTGCAGGACCATACTTAAGATGCATTGAGGATCCTGAAATCCAAGAAGTCCTAAAGGATTTCCATGAAGGAGATTGTGGAAACCACACTGGGGGCAGGGTATTATTCTCAAGGATCCTGAGGACTGGATACTATTGGCCAACTATGAAGAGGGATGCTGTGGAGTATGCTAAGAAGTGTGATCCTTGTCAAAGACACAGCAATATCCTTCATCAACCGGCTGAATTTTTGCATCCTATATCCTCCTCTTGGCCATTTATGAGATGGGGTATGGATATAGTTGGTAAGCTCCCTAAGGCACCTGGTGGAAAAGTGTTCATGCTTGCTATGACTGATTACTTCTCCAAGTGGATAGAGGCTGAAGCTTTTGCCCAAGTCAGAGAAAAAGGAAGTTATATCCTTTATTAAAAGAAATATTATAACTAGATTTGGTATTCCTTCGGAAATTATATGTGATAATGGTTCCCAATTTATTGGGGGCAGAACTACTAACTTTTGTGACAGCTGGGGGATTAAGATGATAACATCAACACCAGTCCACCCACAAGCTAATGGTCAGGCAGAATCATCCAACAAGATCATCATCAACAATTTGAAGAAGAAGCTTGGATCCAAAAAATGGAAATGGGCAGAAGAACTACCTTATGTGCTTTGGGCTGATAGGACAACTCCTAAGAATGCTACAGGCCAAACTCCATTCTCTTTGGTATTTGGGGCAGAATCAGTGATCCCTACAGAAATGGTGGTTCCAACTGCTAGAAAATGATGAGAACTTGGTTCAAGACCTGGATACTATAGAAGAAATCAGGGATTTGGCAAGGATAAGGATGGCCTGTTATCAGCAAAGGATGGCTGGTGCCTACAACAAAAATGTCAGGATCAGGAAGTTCCAAATTGGTGATATGGTGTTAAGGAAAGCATTTCAAAATACTACCAATCCTGCTGATGGAAAGTTGGCACCAAAATGGGAAGGCCCTTACTTGATTGAAGCTGAGGCAGGAAAGGGGGCATATCGATTACTAACAATGGAAGGTGATTTGCTACCTATAGCCTGGAATGCTGTCCATTTGAAAAGATACTTTATGTGATCAGAATCCATGATCCTCACATCATAAGTATCCTTGAAGGATCCCTAGAGCACAGATGATCCTTATTTTGGTAACATTCTAATCTCAAACTATTTCATTCTTTTATATTCTCACATAAGGATAAGGATCCTGCATCCTTTATCCACCTTTCACTTGATTCTGAGTTTTGAAGGTTCATGTATCCTTAGCAAAGGGTTGATTATCCACAAAAGCAACCAGTTACTCGAGTTTGACCCTAGTTATTTGGGTTTGACCCCAGTTTCGCCAGTAGCGCACGATGATCCTGGTATAGTTCAAGGCAGTGGGACCAGTACTCGCTTTAGGGGCTGACAATTCCATTGTACTGGCTATACCTAGGATCCTACGTATAATGGTAGACGTACCATACATCCGTTCCTAAGGTTTCTAACGTTTTCACGTTAGCTAAGGTTTTGGCATTTTCATGTCACTAAGTTTGGATAGTCTCCAGTGAGGGCCATACTCCAGTTTACATACGATCCTTGGGCTTGTCCCCAGTTATCCTTGGGCTTGTCCCCAGTTATCCTTGGGCTTGTCCCCAGTTATCCTTTGGGCTTGTCCCCAGTTGCTAACTTTTATCTTATATTGGCTTAGTCCCAAGTTATGTTCTATTTCAGGTCTTTGAAGTTAAACAACCAAGGATCCTTGATCCTTACCTCTTGCTAAGGTTTGTCTTATGGTTATTCTGATTATAATACTAAAGACTAGGATCCTAACTTGGATCCTCAGGTATGATCCTTAACTATTTTAATTTTATTCATTGTTTATTTGAATAACCCTTATTGCTTGACAACTGAACTTATGTTTCTTAAACTATACCACTTTTTGAAGTTTATCGGATATGTGATCCTTGATCATATCCTCAACTTTTTGAATGATTTTTAATTTTTCAAGGCTTGATAAATATAAACAAAGCAAACATAACAACAGTTGGAAAGTAAAATAATAACAAGGATAATAACACGGGAAATAGCCAAAAAGTTAAAAGTTTTATTTATCAACAAAATGTTCAACCCCTTAAGGTTGTCAAAATTGCCAACCCACGTTTCTACCAGCAAAACGTGGCCCGTCCACATGGGTTGGCAAAGGGTGTCCATTGTTTATGCGGTTATAGCAAGTGCAGGAAATAGAAGACGGCAGGATCACAATGGCTTCATCCCCCAAACAGAGGATCCCTCCACCATTTGTAATCCTACCTATTGTCCAAAGGATCCTAGATCCTTAACCCTAAAAACTATTGTTCAAATACAGACCATAATTGTTTTAAAACACCACAACCAAAAACCACTACCAAACCTAAAAAATGGGCTCCGGCTATGTCTAGAAGTGTCCATCATTGCCCATTGCTGCAGCCTACACCTTCGCTGCATCACCATCTCCAGCTCCACTAGCTTCACCACCATGATCCTTGCCACTGCCTCCAGCCTCGATCGTCAGGATCTCCTCAGCCTCCTCCTCGTCGTCCAGCTCAGCCAGCCTTGCCTTCCAGCCTTCCACATCCCAGTTGCTCCTGTCAAAGTCAGGATCCTGAGCTTCCAAGGCCATCTGCAATTTGGTCTTTTACATAGCTATGGCAGTAGAGACTTTAGCATCCTGGGTGATCTCATGCTTCTCGTAATCAGCATTGATCAGAACCTTGGCCGTTTCAGCTTTGGCATTTTGGAGGTCTTTTTGGAGATCAGCTATCTTAAGATCCTTGAGCATGGCAACTTGTTGGAGGTCAGCAATCTTCTTGTCCTGCTCCTCAACATTCCCCATGTAGTCTTCAATCTCAGCAAATTTCTGCAAAGAAGATAGAGTACAGTTCAAGATCAGGTGATCCTCAAATAAGCTGGATACCTAAGCAGGGACAATGATCCTTACATCGTTGAAGTGTTCAAGGAACTGGTGGCGGATCAGGGGCAAGCCTTGCAGATCCTCAGCTTCAGAGGCTTTTCTTTTTTTCTTGCCACCCATTCTTTTAGCGGGTGCCTTGGGGATCGAAGCAGTTGGGCTGGCAGGAAGCTTCTTCCTGGAGGATCGTACAGTGTCCAGATCACTAACGCTGAACTTGGATGCAGATTTTGAAGTTTTTCAGGCACCTACACATTCAAAGCAAGATAAGTATCCTTATCCTATTTCTATTTAACTATTTATTTAAGTTTTTAACTATACAAATAACAGGATACTTACTTGACATGGTGACTGAGCCTGAGGATACCTCTTGTCAATCCTGGGTGTTTGTTTTGAATGATCTTATTTCAGGACCAAGTCTTCTAAAGGCAGCAAGCCTTTCCTCAGTGATAGGAGATGGTATGAGGTGTGAAACAGTGACAGCTGCATAACATAAAACAAAAGGGTGTTAGTGATCCTTATACAACAACAAGTTTATCTGGTGATCCTTCTCAGGATCCTCTATCCTACCATGAGTGGTCCACTTTCTTGGTAGATCCTTTCCGTTTGGGATAGAATCTCTTCTGACAAAGAAAAAGCGTCGTTTCCAGTTTGTATCATTCTTGGTGGCTTTAAAAATGGGGTGTTCTTCACCGGGTTTTCGCTTAAACAGATATCAGTGGGATCCAAACATTGTGAGATCATACATCTCAGCCAACTCCGACATTCCTAGATCAATCCCTTCCTGCTCGATGATCCTTTCAAGGGTATATAAGACCCTCCAGATCGTCGGCATAGCTTGGATGTAGGAGATGCCGGTGAGGGAAAAGAAGGATTGGGTAAAGGCTGGAAAAGGATAGGTGTATCCTATGGTGAACGGGGTAACAGGAAAGGCAATCCAGGTTTCAGAAGCATAATCACTTAAAGCAGTGGGATCAAAGGATTTGAAAATGGTGTTCGCCGGGAAACAATAGCGAATTCTATCAATTTGTGGATCGGTGAAACAGCAGCGTTCTTTTGCTGAATCTTTGATGATCCCTTGGCTCTTCAAAGGGCTGTTCTTCTGGTGATCATTGGCGGGAGAGTTTCGGAGCATCATTCTTGATGATGGTAAAGAAAGAAAAACAGAGTACGAGAAGATGAAGAGAGAAAGGAGAAAAGAGATACCTGAATAAGTCTTCTGATGAGGATTTAAAGAGGAAACGCTCGGATTTAAATGCCCCTTTGCTCTTATCTCTAACTGCCATTTATAATGATGATCTTGCAGGATAAGTCACCTCAGTGACGTCAGGGTTTCAACGGCTAGTTCGATCTTAACGGCTATATATCCGTTAGTTTGTTGCGGATAAGATCAACAAAATACAACTCGTTTATTTACATAATTACTCCTTATATTTTGGGGGCAATTGTTAGGGGAGGATTTCTTAATGACCTGTGATCCTCAAGTATTATCCTGTTTGGTGATCCTTACTTCTGTGACAATTAGTGATCCTCAGAAGTGCTTCAGGATCGGATCATGGATCATCCTAAGGATCCTTATACTAATGATTGTCTACTATGAATTCGGTGTTGTTTTGCAGGAGTACCGGCTTGGACTTGGTCATGGCGATATTCCTGGAGCATATTCTCTTCAATTCTGCACGTGGTTGACCATTGTGAACGTTATGGAGAACGTGGGGAGAAGGCACGAAATGCGGACAGTTAGTTAGGCTAGATATTTTCTATTTTTAAAGGGGATAGCGAGCTATTTTTAGAACACTTGGCTAATTTTTGGCTACACACACTCGTACAACTGCACTCACCAGCTCTCGGCGAAACACTTAGCATTTTTCATACACTTTTACATGATACACTATAGTGATCCTTGTACTTAGCTCTCTATCATCCGAAGTTGTAATAGAATATTTGTTTAATTGGAGTTGGTGATCGGTAGTTTCCATCACCCGAGGTTTTTTATGCCGGAGATCATTCATTGATCAAGGGCTTTTTCCTCGTATAAATCTTTGTGTCACTTGTGCAATTCATTTCTGAGTGATCCTCATTGTTGTTTATCAATTTAAGCATCATACCCCGTAGTAGAGAGTTTGATTGCATTATCCAATTCTTGGCACATTGCTTTAGGATTCTACCCAAGATCCTGAAGATTCGATCTTGCCGTGGGTATCACCATTTCTGTTGGGATCACCGCTTCTGCTCCAAATACTAAGGAGAAAGGGGTTTGGCCAGTTGCACTCTTTATTGTTGTTCTATCAGCCCACAAAACAAAGGGTAGTTCTTCTGCCCATCTTCCTTTTTTAGCTCCTAGTCTCTTTTTCAGGTTGTTGACTATTATCTTGTTTGAGGATTCTGTTTGCCCATTTGCTTGAGGATGTACCGGAGTAGATGTGATCATTTTGATTCCCCAACTCTTACAAAAGTTAGTAGTCCTCTTGCTTATGAACTGAGAACCATTGTCACAGATTATCTCGGCTGATACTCCAAACCTGGTCAGGATATTTCTCTTTATGAAGGATACTACTTCTTGGTCTCTAACTTGGACAAATGCTTCAGCTTCAACCCATTTAGAAAAATAGTCAGTCATTGCTAGCATAAAAACTTTTCCTCCTGGAGCTTTTGGCAACTTTCCTACTATGTCCATTCCCCACTTCATGAATGGACAAGGGGAAGCTATAGGATATAATGGTTCAGCCGGTTGATGCAATATGTTGCTATGCCTCTGACATGCATCACATCTTCGAGCGTATTCTGCAGCATCTTTCTTCATTGTCGGCCAATAGTATCCTGTTCTCAACACCTTTGAGAATAAAGATCTGCCCCCAGTATGGTTACCACAATCCCCTTCGTGTATATCTTGAAGCACTTCCATGGCCTCAGGATCCTTCAAGCATCTTAGGTATGGACCTGCAAGAGATTTCTTATACAAAATATTATTTATAATGGTGAATCGTGATACCTTAATCCTAAATGCCTTAGGATTTTCGTCTTCAGGAATGTGTCCTTCCTTGAGATATCTTATGATTGGAGTCATCTAGGATCCAGTATCCTTCTCAGGATCATGACCAGAATCCTGAATGCTTGTTACCTCTTTATCCTGAGCTTTGAAGGGATCCAAAGCAGTATACAGGATATGAAGTATCGGTATTTGGGTTCCCTCCGGTATCCTGACCGATGATCCCAGGTTTGCTAAGGCATCTGCTTCAGCGTTATCTTCCCTTGGTACCTATTCAAGTGTAAAAACATGGAAATATCATGCTAACTTTTTAAGGATATCGAGGTATTCGATTAATTTCTCACCCTTAACTGCATAGGATCCATTAAAATGATTAGTAATTAACAAGGAGTCAACATATACTTGCAAATTCTTGATATTCATATTTTTAGCTAGTTCTAATCCTGCAATTAAAGCATCATATTCTGCTTCGTTATTGGTAGTAGGAAATTCACACCTAATAGCCTGGGGTAATATGTCCCCCTGTGGCGATTTTAGTAGTATTCCCAGTCCTACTCCTCTAACATTAGATGCTCCATCAGTGTACAATGTCCAGGATCCTGAGGATTCTCCTAATTGTTGGACTTCTAGGTCTACCTCATCCTGAATGTCACTACTGAAATCAGCCACAAAGTCGGCTAGGGCCTGCGATTTTATGGCATTCCTAGGTTCATATACTAAGTCATAAGCACTCAACTTCACTGACCACTTAGCCATCCTACCGGACATCTCTGGTTTCCTAAGCACATTTTTAACAGGATAATTAGTTTTAGCATGAATCCTATGTGTTTCAAAGTAATGTCTAAGCTTCGTTGATGCCATAACTAGAGCCAATATTAACTTTCCTAAATGAGAATATCTAGTTTCAGCATCTAATAAACTTTTGCTAACATAATAAACAGGATACTGCTGACCTTCATGATCCTTTACTAGGACAACACTTACTGCATTCCCTGATACTGCAAGATACAGGGATAATGGTTCACCATCCTTAGGCTTCATTAGTAGAGGTGCAGTTGAGAGGTATTGCTTCAAATCCTGCAAGGCTGCTTCATGCTTCTCCCCCCATTCAAACTTCTTATTTTTCTTCAGGATATCATAAAACTCCTTGCATTTTTCTGAGGATCTTGAGATAAATCTATTTAGCGCTGCTACTCGTCCTGTCAGCCTTTGAATATCCTTCATGTTAGAAGGTGATTTGATATCTAGGATGGCTTTGATCTGCTCCAGGCTCGCTTCTATCCCTCTTTTAGTTACCATATATCCTAGAAACTTTCCTGCCCCCACTCCAATATGGCACTTGGCAGGATTTAGCTTCATGTTATATTGATCCAGGATATCAAATGCTCCCTTAATATCCTGGAGGTGATCCTCAGCCTTTTTAGATTTTACCACCATATCATCGATGTATACCTCCATTGTGTCCCCCAGCTTATCTTTGAACATCATGTTCACCAATCTCTGGTATGTTGCACCTGCATTTTTCAAACCGAAAGGCATAGCAGTATCACAATAAATACCTGTTGGTGTCATGAAGGCAGTATCCTCTTGGTCCGAAGGCTCCATTTGAATCTGCTGAAATCCTGAGGATGCATCCATGAAGGTTAACATCTCGTGGCCAGCGGTAGCATCCACCATTGCATCAATATGAGGAAGAGGAAATGGGTCTTTAGGACAAGCCTTATTCAAGTCTGTGTAATCTACACAAACTCTCCATTTCCCATTCTTCTTTTGAACCACTACCACATTTGCCAGCCATTTGGGAAATTTGATTTCTCTGATCATCTTGGATTTCAATAGTCTTTCAACCTCTTCTTGAATAATTATGTTTCGTTCTGGAGCAAACTTCCTTCTCTTTTGCTGGACAGGCTTGAAAGACCTGTCAATTCTAAGCTTGTGAGTGATAATGTCTTTGGATATACCTGTCATATCCTCGTGCTTCCATGCAAATGTTGACATCCTGCATTTCAAAAAGTTAGTAAGCTGATCCTCAATATCTTGAGGGAAATTGGTTCCTACGAGCACCGAGATATCCGGATTATCCTGGTCCAGGATAATTTTCTTAACATCCTGTTCTGAAGCCTCCGCAATATCCTGGGCTCGTATCTTTAATTGTTATGCTGCATTGGGCTTGGTTGAGGATTTCATCAAAGATGAATAACATTCCTTTGCCTCCTGTTGATCACTTTCCACCTTGATAACCCCCCTAGGAGTAGGGATCTTGATACACTGATGATAGGTTGATGGGACGGCCTTCATGTCATGGATCCATTGCCTGCCCAGTATGATGTTATAGCAGGATAGGGAATCCATCACACAGAAATGTTGTATCGAGTTGACCCCTTCAACATATACTGGTAACTTTATCTCTCCCACGGTATTCCTAGCTTCTCCACTGAAACCAACGAGCACAGTAGACTTCGAAGTAATGTCCATCGGAGATACATTCCTCCTCTTCAATGTTTCCAGCTGAATTATATTGACAGAGCTAGCGTTGTCCACCAATATCCTGCGTACAAAATGTTTAGCAACATACAATGTTATTATGAGAGCATCATGGAGAGGATCCTGCACAGTATCCCGGTCACCACTGTCGAAAGTGATCACTTTGTCAGTTGTAAGGGTCATCATCCTAGCTGGTTTATCTCCCCTTTCAGTCTTAGCCTCCTTTGTATGCCTCTTGGCCGCAGAGTACAAAGTCCCACAAATGTCGGATCCTCCCGAAATAAAGTTGATTATCTTAGCATCCGCAGGAGGTGATGCCGCTCGTTCAGGATCCTTCTCCGTATCCTGACCCTTATTCTTCTTTCTTCCTAGGAGATACTTCAGATATCCCTTGCTCAGAAGATAACTTATTTCTTTTCTCAGAGCAATGCAATCCTCAGTCACATGACCAAAATCTTCGTGGAAGGCACACCATTTGGATTTATCCTTCCAATCAGCTTTTTGTTGGTTCTTTCGAGGCCACCTAGCTTTTTCTCCTAAACCCTGCATAGCATATATTAATTCTGGAATGTTAACAGAAAAGCAATATTCAGATAATTTAGGATAATCTTCAGGATCCTCATCTTCAACGACATTCACTTTCTTGTTATCATTTCTCCCATATGGCTTAGAACGGTGTGGTTTGTACGAGGATTCTGACTTCCTGTTAGTTGATTCATATGTTGAGGATGCATTCATCCTCTCTTGCATTTTCTTATCATCCTCCAGCCTGATATATCTCAATGCCCTGTTACGAGCTTCATCCAGATTCCTGCAGGGATTCATCACAAGATCCTGGTAAAATTGGGAATCTTTCTACAATCCCATCTTGAAAGCCTGCACAGCTGTTGCGACATCAAGGTGCGGGATATCCAAGGATTCCAGGCTAAACTTATTCACATAGTCCCTCAAGGATTCCTGAGGTCCTTGAGTTATCCTGTAAAGATCACTGGTTAATTTCTCAAAACTCCGGCTGCAAGAAAATTGACTATTAAATAAGTTAACCAAATGAGCAAAAGAAGTAATTGAGTGAGGAGGAACGTTTAACAGCCATTTTAAGGCTGATCCTGTTAAGGTAGAGCCGAAACCCTTGCATAAGCATGCTTCCTTAAGTTCCGGAGGGATAGGATTGATTTCCATCTGTTCCCTATACTGGGCAATATGCTCCCCAGGATCCGTGGTTCCATCATAAAGCTTCATGTTGGGAGTTTGGAATCCTTTTGGGATTTCAGCATCACAAATAGGATGCATAAACCGAGATATCCTGTGGCTATCCTGGGATACTTCAGGAATTGGCTGAACCATCCCAGGTACACTGGATATCATATCCTTTAGCTTCTGAAGCTCCCTAGATAATGCTGATGTCACAGCTGTATCCTGCAAAGATCCAACACTGTTAGTGGCAAGAGTATTATTATTATTAGACACGTTACCAGTCTGAGGATTCTGGCCATATCCTGAAACATATCCTGAGCTCCTCACAGTTGACATCCTGATCGATTAGGGTATTTCAGGAGTATGATTCTAGGAATGACTAGGCACAATATTCCCCCTATTATCCTCAGTATACACAGCCGAACTGAAGTTCAAAGTTCTGGGTTGTAGAGGAGTGACGATATCTTCAGTGGATCTGCTCGAGCCAGCTTTTAAGAGTTGTATTTCTCTTAACAGCATTTGGTTAGTTTCCTGTTGCTGCCTCATTTGTTCCCGCACACTTTCAAATAAGGTTAGAATTTCATCATTAGAAGCTAAAACGGGAGCAGATCCCTGAACACTTCGGGTAGGGATAACATCCTGAGGTTGTGAAGAAGCTGGCATCCTTGGAGGAGGTGGTGGAAGCACCGAACCAATAGTAGCAGAAGCTGTAGCAGACATAGTGGAGGAGCTCATGCTTGATCTTGTGGCCATTGCAAATAATGTGGCATAAAGTTTTGAAAACAGAAAACCAATTAATGATTTCACAAAGATTTTAAGTAAAGATAGCACCATTTACCCCACGTTGGGCGCCAAATTGTTTTGGTCAAAAATTACCGAAGCAATTAAGTGATCAAATTAGTTAAGTGAGGTAGTGTGCTAAGAAAGTGTGTTGAAAATATGCTGATTAAGTTGTTTGCAAAAACAGTTTCCAGGATACGGCTCAGGATATTGAGCTGTATCTACTATCAAACTATGAGCAAAAAGTAAAGGAAACGACACAGGATGTACGAGGAAAGCCCTTGATCAATCTAGATCGCCGGCATAAAACCTCAGGAGCTGACAATCGCAGCTGCCTAGTTCTTCTTATTGCTTTAAACGTTAGGATATAGTGCAGGATATGGCTCAGATCAATGCTAAGTGGTACAACGATTACAAGTGGTGAGTGTTTGTGCGTAATAGAAAGAAAAAAGAAGTGTGAGTTCGAGAGTAGAGAGTGAAGTGTGTGTTCCTATTGATCTGGCCATCTATTTATAGTTAACAAACTAACTCCCCTATTATTCCGGGATGCTGGGAATATTCCATTCTGAACGTTGGGGGACTGTTTTTACTTGTTTTCCACGTGCTTATTGACTGTAAAACTAGGTCTTCAGCTCACATAACCGTTACAACGTTAATAACATTGACCAGCATCCAAAATTCTTGCGGAATATGCCTTTCTTCTATTCTGACCGTTACAAGAGCTATTCTTCCACCATCAACGTCTTTATCCTGACCAATTTGAGTGGGTCTTCAGGATGACTTGGTCCTCATGAACATTAGTCCCTTGTAACCAACATTTTACAAGCCAATCGTTAGTAATAGTCAGGATACTTGTTTTGGTCAAAAATTACCGAAGCAATTAAGTGATCAAATCAGTTAAGTGAGGTAGTGTGCTAAAAAGTGTGTTGAAAATATGCTAGTTATGTTGTTTGGAAAAACAGTGTTCAGGATACGGCTCAGGATATTGAGTTGTATCTATGATCAAACAATGAGCAAAAAGTAAAGGGGGTTGACACGAGATGTACGAGGAAAGCCCTTGATCAATCTAGATCGCCGGCATAAAACCTCGGGAGCTGTCAATCGCAGCTGCCTAGTTCTTCTTATTGCTTCAAATTTCAGGATACAGTGCAGGATGTGGTGCGGATCGACTAAGTGTTACAATATAATTTGGTTACAAGTGTGGTGTTTGCAGTAAGCTAGAGAGTGAAAGTGTACGAGAGTGTTAGTGAAAAGTTGTGTGCCTTAAACTGATCCGCCCCCATCTATTTATAGCAAAGATAATGTAACTAACTATCCTCTAAAACTGGGATCCAACGAATATTCCTTAGCCGAACGTTGTACACCTAGTCTTTCGGATTCAACGTCTCTCCCTTAACAGATACGTCCGACTCTTGAGGAGAAGAAGTCCAATTGACCGTTAGCAAGTCCCAGCCTTTAACCTGCACGTGATTCATTTGATATACCTCGGGATATTATCCAGGATGTTAGCAATATCCCCGTTTAGTATCCTGATCACAAATAAACAATCACAATCAGAATATCAGTCAGGATATGGTTTCAGAAAATGACCCATAACAATTGTCCCCAAAATATATCTGTTGGTATACCAACTCCAACGGATATATTTTAAGATTTATCTCGTGCATCGAGGCAATTAAATCGGATTGACGCTTGAAGTGACATTGTGCAACTCCCAACGCGTTTTTCACTTAATGGCTATCCATTTAGCCCCTATATCTTCTCTCTTTCTCGTTGATATACGATCATCTCTCTCAGAATTCTCAGGTACTTTTCTCTTCTTATCTCTTAACTTTTTCTCGTTCAAATTTCCCGATGGCCACCAGAACACGTTCTCACTCCGGCGAGTCCACTTCGTCATTTGTCAACCAGAATCTGCTGAAAAATCCCGAGAAGGAGGTGTGCTCCTTCGATAATGCTGATATCAACGCGTTAAGAACCTCCGGTGCTTTTTCCGACACAGCGATTATCCGTCCATTTGACCGGAGCATTCGTTCCGACGTAAGTTCCGAGGAGTGGATTTGCTTCTCATCATATCCTTTTTCTCTTGGTCTCCGATATCCATTCCCGGAATTCATCATGGAGTTCTTTCGAATTACCGGTCTATGCTTTGCCCAGACGATGCCTATGGTCTGGAGAGTGCTGATTGTGCTTAACCAAATCAAAACCCTTCACATCCCCGATCTCTGTATCGAAGACCTTCCACTTGCTTACCGCCTCCGATCTCACGGCAATAGTCGCTTCTTGCTTTTTTCAACCTCTAGCAATCCCCTCATCCTCAAAGCTTCAAAAAACGAGGATGGGTGGCAACGAAAATTCTTCTTTGTTAGACGGGATTCCATTCCCGAGGGCGAAAGCCTTCCGGTGAAATGGTTGACCTCCGGTAGGGTTTAGGGTTTTTAGATATCCCCAAACGTATCCTGGTGATGTATCCTGTGCTAATATCCTGATTTCTCCCTTTTGCAGCAAACTTCAAAGAGTTAGCTCCTCCTTCTGAATAATCTCAAGAACGAATCAACCGGATCTACCAGTTGCCTGATTGTGACAGATCCTTTTCACAGCATCTTCCAAGTTCAAGCCAGAACTCCTCGTCAGATATGTCTGGTAAGAATCTCATAAATTTTGCACATTTATTAATATTAAAGTAAGAGACAAGAGTAAAGTTTTAGATATTTTTCCTGTTTAGCAGCACCAGTCAAAGCTCCAGAGGTCTTTGATCTCGACGAATTGGATAGTTACCCCATTCCTGTCCAGGTGAAGAAAGAACCCAGCAAACCTGCCTCTACTTCCAAACCAGCATCCGGCCCTAAAACGACAGTTGTTCCTAAGCCCTCTCCTGCTACTAAGCCACGTGCCTCAAGTTCCCGCAAAAGAAAGGAGACTGACTCTCCAGCCTCATCTGAAACCTTCCCCTTTGAAAACCACGGGTTTCTTGAATCCAGCGGCTTCATGACTGGCTTTCTTAACCAGGTTCATATCCTTGACCTATATCCTGCAGCATATACTGGTTATTTTATACATATGTTGATACCTGTGCTTTTGGTTGTAGGGCCTGGAACGCCTCATGTTCCTTTATGAAGATGCGTGTGGGCTCAACAAGATGCTGGAGGCCAAGCTCAAGAAAGCTGAAGAAACCATTGCTGACCAAGGGATGATCGCCAAAGCACAATCTCAGCATTATGAAGACAAGTTCAAGGCCGTGACCCAAGAAGCCAAAGCTGCTGTCAACAAGGCCAACGAAGATGCCCAAGCCAAGCTGGATGCTGCCCAACTCCAATTCGAGCAGGATAAGACTTCCTACCAAGAAGGTCTCAAGGGGTCAGTTGTAGTCTCCCTCCTACAAGCCAGGCTAAAGATGGCTTATGAAGCCAAAACTTTGGGCTTTGAATGCCCTTCCTGGAATGTGAAGGCTTGGGAGGCAAAACTGAAAGACCTCAGGGGAAGTCCCGTTGAATATCCTGCCAAGCTTGCGGGTGAAGAGCCTTCCAAGGCAGCGGAGGAAGCGGCTGATGCTGAGAAGAATCCCGGGGGTGATGCTGGAGCAGGTGCTGATGGAGTAGTGGCTGAAGAGGGTGCTGCCCCTTGAAAGCAGCGAAGTGGGCGATGATGGATGTTTATGCCGAGGCCGGAGCCCACTTTTTTAAACTTGATGGTTATGGTTTATAATCCCTGAACAATTTCCTTTTCCTGTTTTAGAACAATTTACTTTCCTGCATTAAGACAATATAATGGCCAAAGGTGGATGGGTCCTGGGTTTCAGGACGAAGCCCTTGGTCATTAGTCAGTATGGTATATTTTGAACAATATAACAGTTGAAGGCGGATGGGTCTCGGTTTGAGACGAAACCTTCAATCTGTTAAGTAAATCTTAGTTAGGAAACTATTGTGCTTTTGGTGGATGGGCCTTAGTTTAAGGTGAAACCAAAAGCACAACTTTTGACATGTTAATAATATGACCTGCCTTTGTCAATGCTTTAGTCTTTCATTATATACTGTTTAGTTTTGATATCAATTAGTATAATCATTTAAATACCTCAATCCATATTTTTAGCAATATCTTGTAAAGAACTTTGGCAAATAGATCTTCTCAAAATCCCCATAATCTGGATAGAGTTTCAAAAAACAGTTTGTTCTTTTTAAGACCTCAAATGGTTTAAAGTGTTCAAAGGAATAAAATGGTCTACTTAGCTTTCATAAACAAATTCCATTTTGATTTTAAACTTAAGTCCCGCACACCAAATATTCCAAACAGATATCCTGTATTATATCCTGAGAATATATTTTGAGGATATATCTTGAAGATATATCCTAATCAGGATGACATGGTTTCAAAAGTTCAATCAAATTGCGTAGGATTCTCAAAGGAAAGATCATACCAGCAATAGAGTATAAGCCTAGTTTCAAAAATTACCGAAGCAATTAAGTGATCAAATTAGTTAAGTGAGGTAGTGTGCTAAAAAGTGTGTTGAAAATATGCTAGTTATGTTGTTTGGAAAAACAGTGTTCAGGATACAGCTCAGGATATTGAGCTGTATCTATGATCAAACAATGAGCAAAAAGTAAAGGGGGTTGACACGAGATGTACGAGGAAAGCCCTTGATCAATCTAGATCGCCGGCATAAAACCTCGGGAGCTGTCAATCGCAGCTGCCTAGTTCTTCTTATTGCTTCAAATTTCAGGATACAGTGCAGGATGTGGTGCGGATCGACTAAGTGTTACAATATAATTTGGATACAAGTGTGGTGTTTGCAGTAAGCTAGAGAGTGAAAGTGTACGAGAGTGTTAGTGAAAAGTTGTGTGCCTTAAACTGATCCGCCCCCATCTATTTATAGCAAAGATAATGTAACTAACTATCCTCTAAAACCGGGATCCAACGAATATTCCTTAGCCGAACGTTGTACACCTAGTCTTTCGGATTCAACGTCTCTCCCTTAACAGATACGTCCGAGTCTTGAGGAGAAGAAGTCCAATTGACCGTTAGCAAGTCCCAGCCTTTAACCTGCACGTGATTAATTTGATATACCTCGGGATATTATCCAGGATGTTAGCAATATCCCCGTCCAGTATCCTGATCACAAATAAACAATCACAATTAGAATATCAGTCAGGATATGGTTTTAGAAAATGACCCACAACAATACTGCCTCAGGATGTTACCAATATCCTGACCCGGTATCCTGATACGGTATCCTGATCATATACAACTAATAAAAAATCAAGATACAAAGTCAGGATATGGGCTCAGAATTTCACCTATAACACCTTTAATAAGTAGCACCTGCATTTCTTAGTCCAAATGGCATAGCAATTGTTTTGGTTAAAAATCAGACAAGGATAATGCAACCAAACTCTCTGCTACGGGGTATGATGCTTGAATTGGTAAACAACAATGAGGATCACGCAGAAATGAATTCCACAAGTGACACAAAGATTTATACGAGGAAAAAGCCCTTGATCAAAGAATGATCTCCGGCATAAAAAACCTCGGGTGATGGAAACTAACGATCACCAACTCAAATTAAACAATAATTCTTTTACAACTTCGGATGATAGCGAGCTAGGTACAAGGATCACTATAGTGTATCGTGTAGAAATGTATGAAAATTGCTAAGTGTTTCGCCGTGAGCTGATGAGTGCAGTTGTACGAGTGTGTGTAGCCAAAAATAACCAAGTGTTCTAAAAATAGCTCGCTATCCCCTTTAAAAATAGTAAATATCTAGCCTAACTAACTGTCCGCATTTCGTGCCTTCTCCCCACGTTCTCCATAACGTTCATAATGGCCAAGCACGTGCAGAATTGAAGGGAATATGCTCCAGGAATATCGCCATGACCAAGTCCAAGCCGGTACTCCTGCAAAACAATACCGAATTCAAAGTGAACAATCGTTAGTATAAGGATCCTTAGGATGATCCATGATCCTAATCCTGAAGCACTTCTGAGGATCACTATCTGTCACAGAAGTAAGGATCACCAAACAGGATAACACTTGAGGATCACAGGTCATTAGGAAATCCTCCCCTAACAATTGCCCCCAAAATATAAGGAGTGATTATATAAAATAAATGAGTTATATTTTGTTGATCTTATCCGCAACAGACTAACGGATATATAGCCGTTAGAATCGAACTATCCGTTGCAATCCTGACGTCACTGAGGTGAGTTACCCTGCAAATTCATCATTATAAATATGAGTTAGAGATAGGATCAATTTGCATTTAAATCCAAGAGAAACTCCCTTTAAATTCTCATCCGAAGATCAATCAGGTATTCTCTTTTCCTCTTCTTCCTTCTCTTACTCTGTTTTACTTCTTTCACCATCATCTCGTCGTAAATGATGCTCCGGAACTCTCCCGCTAAGGATCACCAGAAGAACAGCCCTCTGAAAAATCAAGGGATCATCAAAGATTCCGCAAAAGAACGCTGTTGTTTCACTGATCCACAGATCGATAGAATCCGCAATTGCTTCCCAGCGAACACCATATTCAAATCCTTTGATCCCACTGCTTTGAGTGACCATGTTTCTGAAACTTGGATTGCCTTTCATGTTACCCCGTTCACCGTGCTATCCTTTTCCAGCCTTTACCTAATCCTTCTTCTCTCTTACTGGCATTTCATATATCCAAGCTATGCCAATGATCTGGAGGGTTTTGTATACCCTTGAGAGGATCATTGAGCAGGAGGGGATTGACCTAGGAATGTCAGAGTTGGCCGAGATGTATGATCTCACTACCTTTGGATCCCACCGATACTTGTTTAAACGTAAACCTGGTGAAGAACACCCCATTTTCAAAGCTACCAAAAACGATACAAATTGGAAACGACGCTTCTTCTTCGTCAGAAGAGACTCTATTCCAAACGGAAAGGATCTACCCCGGGAGTGGTCCACCCATGGTAGGATAGAGGATCCTGAGAAGGATCACCAGATAATTTTGCTGTTGTTACAGGATCACTAACTCCCTTCTGTTTTATGTTATGCAGCTGTTACTGTTTCACACCTCATACCGTCTCCTGCTACCAAAGAAAGGCTTGCTGCCTTTAGAAGACTCAGTCCTGAAACAAGATCATTCAAGACAATCACCCAGGATTCACAAGAGGTATCCTCAGGCTCAGTCACCATGTCAAGTAAGTATCCTGTTTTTTGTATAGTTAAAGATTTGAAAAAATAGTTAAATAGAAATAGGATAAGGATACTTATCTTGCTTTGATTGTGCAGGTGCTGGAAAAGCTTCAAAATCTGCCTCCAAGTTCAGCGTGACCGATCTGGATAACGTGCGATCCACCAAGAAAAAGCTTCCTGCTAGCCCAACTGCTTCGATCCCCAAGGCACCCTCCAAAGGAAGGGGAGGCAAGAAAAGAAAAGCCTCTGAAGCTGAGGATCTGCAAGGTCTGCCTCTGATCCGCCACCAATTCCTTGAGTACTTCAACGATGTAAGGATCACTGTCCCTGCTTTGGTATCCAGCTTATTTGAGGATCACCTGGTCTTGAACTGTTCTTTATCTTCTTTGCAGAAATTTGCTGAGATTGAAGATTATGTGGGGAATGTTGAGGAGCAGGACAGGAAGATTGCTGACCTCCAACAAGTTGCACTGCTCAAGGATCTTAAGATTGCCGACCTCCAAAAAGACCTCCAACATGCCAAAAATGAGGCGGCCAAGGTGCTGATCAATGCTGATTACGAGAAGCATGAGATCACCCAGGATGCTAAAGTCTCTGCTGCCATAGCGATGTATAAGACCATATTGCAGATGGCCTTGGAAGCTCAGGATCCCGACTTTGATAGGAGCACCTGGGATGTGGAAGGCTGGAAGGCAAGGCTGGCTGAGCTGGATAACGAGGAGGAGGCTGAGGAGATCCTGACGATCGAGGCTGGAGGCAGTGGCAAGGATCATGGTGGTGAAGCTAGTGGAGCTGGGGATGGTGATGCAGCAAAGGTGTAGGCTGCATGATTGGGCAATGATGGACACTTCTAGACATAGCCGGAGCCCAATTTTTTAGGTTTGATGGTAGTTTTTGTTAAACAATGGTTGGTTTGTACTTAAACAATAGTTTTAGGGTTAAGGATCTAGGATCCTTTGGACAATAGGTAGGATTACAAATGGTGGAGAGATCCTCTGTTTGGGGGATGAAGCCATTGTGATCCTGCCGCCTTTTATTTCCTGCATGCTATGACCGCACAAACAATGGACACCCGTTGCCAACCCATGTGGATGGGCCACGTTTTGCTGGTAGAAACGTGGGTTGGCAATTTTGACAACTTTTGATGGTTAATCTTTTGTTAATAAAATAACTTTAATCTTTTTTGGCTTATCTTTTGTTGTTATCCTTGTATATCTTTTTAATTTTCAATTGTTTTGATATACACTTGTCTAAATAAGAAATGTTGAACAAATTAGATAGAAAATATTTAGGATATGATCCAGGATCAAATATCCTATAGTTGAAAAATTCCAAAAAGTAGTATATTTTAAGGATCATAAGTTCAGTTGTCAAAGTACAAGGGTTATTCAAATAATCAATGAATAAAATTAAAATAGTTAAGGATCATACCTGAGGATCCAAGTTAGGATCCTAACCATTGATACTATAACCAGGATAACCATAAGACAAACCTTAGTAAGAAGTAAGGATCAAGGATCCTTGGTTGTTTAACTTCAAAGACCTGAAATAGAACATAACTTGGGACTAAGCCAATATAAGATAAAAGTTAGCAACTGGGGACAAGCCCAAAGGATAACTGGGGACAAGCCCAAGGATAACTGGGGACAAGCCCAAGGATAACTGGGGACAAGCCCAAAGGATCGTGTGTAAACTGGAGTATGGCCCTAACTGGCGACTATCCAAACTTAGTGGCATGAAAATGCCAAAACCTTAGCTAACATGAAAACGTTAGAAACCTTAGGAGCGGATGTATGGTACGTCTACCATTATACGTAGGATCCTAGGTATAGCCAGTACAATGGAATTATCAGCCCCTAAAGCGAGTACTGGTCCCACTGCCATGAACTATACCAGGATCATCATGCGCTACAGGCGGAACTGGGGTCAAGCCCAAATAACTGGGGTCAAACCCAAGTAACTGGTTGCTTTTGTGGATACCCATCCTTTTGCTAAGGATACCTGAACCTTTAAAACTCAGAATCACGTGAAAGGTGGATAGAGGATACAAGATCCTTATCCTTATGTAAGAAAGTAAGGAAATGAAATAGTTTGAGATTAGAATGTTACCAAAGTAAGGATCATCTGTGCTCTAAGGATCCTCCAAGGATACTTATGATATGAGGATCACGGTTTCTGCTCACATGAAGTATTTCTTCAAATGGATAGCATTCCAGGCTCTAGGTAGCAAATCACCTTCCATTGTTAGCAATCGATATGCCCCCTTTCCTGCCTCAGCTTCAATCAAGTAAGGTCCTTCCCATTTTGGTGCCAACTTTCCATCAGCAGGATTGGTGGTATTTTGAAATGCTTTCCTTAACACCATATCACCAATTTGGAACTTTCTGATCCTGACATTTTTGTTGTAAGCACCAGCCATTCTTTGTTGATAATTGGCCATCCTTATCCTAGCCAGATCCCTTATTTCTTCTATAGTATCCAGGTCTTGAACCAAGTTCTCATCATTTTCCTCAGGATCACGAATACTTGTTCTAGCAGTTGGGACCACCATTTCTGTAGGAATCACTGATTCTGCCCCAAATACCAAAGAGAATGGAGTCTGGCCTGTAGCATTCTTGGGGGTTGTCCTATCAACCCAAAGCACATAAGGTAACTCTTCTGCCCATTTCCCTTTTTTGGATCCAAGCTTCTTCTTCAAATTGTTGATGATGATCTTATTGGATGATTTTGCCTGACCATTAGCTTGTGGGTGGACTGGTGTTGATGTTATCATCTTAATCCCCCAGCTGTCACAAAAGTTAGTAGTTCTGCCCCCAATAAACTGGGAACCATTATCACATATAATTTCAGAAGGAATACCAAATCTAGTTATAATATTTCTTTTAATGAAGGATATAACTTCCTTTTCTCTGACTTGGGCAAAAGCTTCAGCCTCTATCCACTTGGAGAAGTAATCAGTCATAGCAAGCATGAACACTTTTCCACCAGGTGCCTTAGGGAGCTTACCAACTATATCCATACCCCATCTCATAAATGGCCAAGAGGAGGATATAGGATGTAAAAATTCAGCTGGTTGATGAAGGATATTGTTGTGTCTCTGACAAGGATCACACTTCTTAGCATACTCCACAGCATCTCTCTTCATAGTTGGCCAATAGTAACCTGTCCTCAGGATCCTTGAGAATAATGCCCTGCCCCCAGTGTGGTTTCCACAATCTCCTTCATGGAAGTCTTTTAAAACTTCTTGGATTTCAGGATCCTCAATGCATCTTAAATATGGTCCTGCAAGAGATCGTTTATACAACATATTATTTAAAATTGTGAATTGAGATACCTTAATTTTGAAAGCCCTAGGGTTTTCTCCTGTAGGAATCTCTCCATGTTGTAAGTATCTCATGATTGGGAGGATCCATGATCCTGAATGAGAATGAGTATCCTCACTAGGGATAATTGCAGAATCCTCTCCTATTTCCATAGCCACATGATCCTCGATGGCAGGAGCCAGGATATGGATAATGGGGATACTTATATCCTCCGGGATCTTCAAAGATGATCCTAAATTAGCCAATGCATCAGCTTCTGTATTTTCTTCCCTTGGTACCTGTGTCAAACTAAAGGAAACAAAAGAGAGTGCCAATTCTATGACTATCTCCAAATATTTGGTTAGCTTTTCACCTTTAACAGCATAGGATCCATTAAAGTGATTAGTGATTAACAATGAATCTACATGTACCTCAAGATACCTGATCCCCATATGCTTAACAATTTGCAAACCAGCTATCAAGGCTTCATATTCAGCCTCATTCTTAGTGGTTTGGAACTCACAAGCTATAGAGTGGGGTATTATGTCCCCCTGTGGCGATTTTAGTAGTATTCCAAGCCCTGTTCCTTTGATATTTGAGGATCCATCAGTATAGAGTATCCAAGGATCTTTGGTCTCCTCTAGCTGTTGGACTTCTAATTCAGCTTCCTTTTGCAAATCACTACTGAAATCTGCCACAAAGTCAGCTAATGCTTGGGATTTAATGGCTGTCCTAGGCTCATATCTTATATCATATGCACTAAGCTTCACTGCCCACTTAGCCATCCTTCCTGACATTTCAGGTTTCCTGAGGACATTCTTAATTGGAAAATTAGTTTTAACAATAATGGCATGAGTTTCAAAATAATGTCTCAATTTAGTAGATGCCATAATTAATGCAAGAATAAGTATTTCTAGGTGTGAATACCTGGATTCAGCATCAAATAAACTCTTACTTACATAATAAACATGATGTTGTGTACCTTCGTGATCCTTAACAAGGACGGCACTTACTGCTTTTGAGGATACCGCAAGATATAAGGATAACACATCTCCTTTTTCTGGTTTCATCAAGGCCGGGGCCGAGGATAGGTAATCCTTAAGAGCTCTTAAGGCACTTTCATGCTTCTCAGTCCACTCAAATTTCTTGTTCTTCCTTAGGATATCATAGAATTCCTTGCACTTCTCTGAGGATTTGGATATGAATATGTTCAAAGCTGCAATCCTGCCTGTTAGCCTCTGGACATCCTTAGCATTGGCAGGAGATTTGATGTTCACTATAGCTTTGATTTGTTCTGGACTGGCTTCAATGCCTCTCTTTGTCACCATATATCCTAAGAATTTACCTACTTTAACACCAAAGTGACATTTTGAAGGATTAAGTTTCATGTTATATTTGTCAAGGATATCGAATGCTTCCTCCAAGTCCCTTAGGTGATCCTCAGCCTTTCTGGATTTCACCACCATATCGTCTATGTAAACCTCCATAGTTTGTCCAATTTGATCCTTGAACATCATATTCACTAGCCTTTGATAAGTTGCACCTGCATTCCTTAGTCCAAATGGCATAGCAATATAACAATATATACCAGTTGGAGTCATAAAGGCTGTATCCTCTTGATCAGATGGTTCCATCTGAATTTGTTGAAATCCAGATGAAGCATCCATAAAAGTTAACAGTTCATGACCCGCTGTTGCATCCACCATGGAGTCAATGTGGGGTAATAGGAAAGGGTCCTTGGGACATGCCTTATTTAAATCTGTAAAATCGACACATACCCTCCACTTTCCGTTTTTCTTTTGAACAACAACCAAATTGGCCAGCCATCTTGGATACTTGACCTCTCTAATTATACCTGCTCGGAGTAATTTCTCTACCTCTTCCTGGATAATGGCATTTCTTTTTGGTGCAAACTTCCTCCTCTTTTGATGGATTGGTTTGAATGACCTGTCAATGCCAAGTTTGTGAGTGATTATATCTTTGGATATACCTGTCATGTCTTCGTGTTTCCATGCAAAGGTAGTTTTCCTCCTTTTGAGGAAGGATATGAGGTCTTCTTTCGCTTCGCCAAGGATCCCTGATCCTATATAGACCTTAGATTCAGGATCATCAGGATCCATAAGGATTTCTACTACATCCTGCTCTCTTGCCTCCAAGACATCCCTTGGAGGATACTTTGATTCCTATTGCTCCCTTGACTTTGAGGCTGGTTTCATTGATGAAGTGTAGCAGTTCTTAGCCTCCTGCTGAGCACTATCAATCGTCACTATCCCCCAGGGACTAGGGAGCTTCACACATTGATGATAGGTGGATGGGACTGCCTTCATGTCATGTATCAAAGGCCTGCCAAGGATAACATTACAACAAGATAAACAGTCAATAACACAAAATTTTTGGTAAGAATGTAGGCCTTCGATATAGATTGGGAGTTTAATGTCCCCCAGAGTATTCTTAGTCTCGCCACTGAATCCCACGAGCACAGAGGATCTTGATATGATATCGGATTCAGGAATATTCATCTTTTTAAGAACATCAAGCTGGATAATGTTCACAGAACTTCCTCCGTCTATAAGGATCCTGCGGACAAAATGGTTAGAAATAAAAAGAGTGATAACCAAACCATCGTGATGAGGATCCTGGATGTCAACATGATCATCCTCATCAAAAGTTATGACTTTTCCTTCGGAGACACTGGATGTTCGGATGGGTCTATCTCCATTATCCATCTTGGTTTCCTTTGCATGCCTTTTAGCTGCTGAGAAGGATGTTCCACAAATGTCTGATCCTCCAGAAATAAAGTTTATAACTTGTGCATCTGCTGGAGGGGCTGGAGCTTTCTCTGGGATCCTTTCAGGATCCTGAGTCCTTGACTTCTTTCTTCCCAATAATTCTTTCAAGTTCCCCTTGCTCAACAAGTATCCAATTTCTTTTCTCAGTGCAATGCATTCTTCTGTGAGATGCCCAAAGTCTTCATGGTATGCACACCACTTTGACTTATCTTTAGTTGCAGCTGGTCTGTCATTTTTCCTGGGCCATCTAGCTTTATCACCTAAATTCTGCATCGCATGGATTGGTTCATTGTTATCAACAGAAAAACAATATTCAGAAATTGGAGGATAATCCTCATCATCCTCTTCTTGTTCAACAGCATGCACATTCTGGTTATCAGATTTGTTATAGGATCTGAACTTGTTGTTCTTGAACGAGGATCCTTGTTTCTCTTGCTTTGAGGATCCTGCTAATCTCTTCTGGATCCTCTTGTCATCCTCTAGCCGGATGAACCTGAGTGCCCGGGTTTTTACCTCATCTAGGTTCCTGCATGGCGTCATAACAAGATCATCATAGAATAATGAATCCCTAAGCAATCCCATTTTAAAGGCTTCAATAGCCGTAGCTATATCCAGGTTAGGAATATCGAAGGATTCTTTACTAAATTTAGTGATATAATCCCTTAATGATTCATTATGACCCTGGGTTATCCTATATAGATCACTAGTTAAACGCTCAAATTTTCTACTACAAGAAAACTGATTATTAAATAGGTTAACTAGATTAGCAAATGAGGAAATAGAGTAAGGGGGAAGACTTAGCAGCCATTTAAGAGCCGATCCAGTAAGAGTGGATCCAAATCCCTTGCACAGGTATGATTCCTTTAACCTTTCTGGGATGGGATTGATTTCCATCCTTTCCCTGTATTGTGCTATGTGTTCCTCAGGATCTGTTGAACCATCATACAACTTCATGGTTGGCACATGGAACCTCTTGGGTATCTCAGCATCACAGATTGGTGGTGCAAAACGAGATATCTTATGGCTCCCACCTGCAATCTCCAGGATAGGCTTGACCACTCCTGGGACACTTGATATCATATCCTTTAACTTTTGCAATTCTCTGGCCATGGCATGATTGATACCTGTATCCTGCATAAGGCCATGGTTAGTGGTATAAGAATTATTGAAAGTGTTACCTCCCATTGGGTTCAAATTAGGAACACCGGATATGAATCCATATTGTTGGGACTCTGGAATGATCGAAGGACCAGTAGAAGCGATGGTCTGCATTGGAATAAAATCTCCCTGATGGATATCTGAACTCCCTGATTGCAAACTCCTTAAGGATCCCGGAATCTGGAAGGATCCATGAAACTGAGAGGATCCTGGAACATAGGAGGATCCTTGAACCTGCGAGGATCCTGGAACATAGGAGGATCCTTGAACCTGCGAGGATCCTGGAACATAGGAGAATCCTTGAACCTGGGAGGATCCTTGAACCTGGGAGGATCCTTGAACCTGGGAGGATCCTTGAACCTGGGAGGATCCTTGAAACGGCCAGAACCCTTGAATCTGCTGCGCTCCTGGGTATCCTCCTGAGCTTGCGAAGAATCCTATATGCTGAGGATGGGATCCTGCTGGTTGGAAGTATGATCCTGAAGCCTGAGTCATTGCTGTTGATCCGTAATGCACTCCTTTTGGTCCTCCCACATATTGAACGTCTGGAACCACTGAAGGCTGAGAAGTTATCACCGGAGTATCGAAATTCAAAGATCTGGGCATCAGTGGGGAATGATCCTCTGCCGATCTCTTCTGTTTCTTGATGTCTCCAATTTCTCTAAGAATCCTCTCATTGGTCTTATCCTGCTGCTGTATATGCTCCTTCATCTGCAAAATCAGAGTAAACAAGTCACTAGTAGTAGGAGTATAAGAAGCAGAAGAAGTTGGAGGTTTTGAGAAAATGGGAGTTGGTTTCTTCTCAGCGTTTTTCTGAGGTCCAGAGGGTGGTGGAGGCAAAGGTGGAATGCCCTGAGATGAATTGACTGCAGACATCGCAGTAGAAGTGTTCTTTGATGATGAAGCGATGTGCTTGAATGCAATGAACCGAAATGATCACAAACAGAAGAATTTCTTAGGAATGAAGCACCAATTGCCCCACGGTGGGCGCCAAACTGTTTTGGTTAAAAATCAGACAAGGATAATGCAACCAAACTCTCTGTTACGGGGTATGATGCTTGAATTGGTAAACAACAATGAGGATCACTCAGAAATGAATTACACAAGTGACACAAAGATTTATACGAGGAAAAAGCCCTTGATCAATGAATGATCTCCGTCATAAAAAACCTCGGGTGATGCAAACTATCGATCACCAACTCAAATTAAACAATAATTCTTTTACAACTTCGGATGATAGCGAGCTAGGTACAAGGATCACTATAGTGTATCGTGTAGAAATGTATGAAAATTGCTAAGTGTTTCGCCGTGAGCTGATGAGTGCAGTTGTACGAGTGTTTCGCCGTGAGCTGATGAGTGCAGTTGTATGAGTGTGTATAGCCAAAAAATAACCAAGTGTTCTAAAAATAGCTCGCTATCCCCTTTAAAAATAGTAAATATCTAGCCTAACTAACTGTCCACATTTCGTGCCTTCTCCCCACGTTCTCCATAACGTTCATAATGGCCAAGCACGTGCAGAATTGAAGGGAATATGCTCCAGGAATATCGCCATGACCAAGTCCAAGCCGGTACTCCTGCAAAACAATACCGAATTCAAAGTGAACAATCGTTAGTATAAGGATCCTTAGGATGATCCATGATCCTAATCCTGAAGCACTTCTGAGGATCACTATCTATCACAGAAGTAAGGATCACCAAACAGGATAACACTTGAGGATCACAGGTCATTAGGAAATCCTCTCCTAACAGCAATATAACAGTAAATACCAGTTGGGGTCATAAAGGCTGTATCCTCTTGATCAGATGGTTCCATCTGAATTTGTTGAAATCCAGATGAAGCATCCATAAAAGTTAACAGTTCATGACTCGCGGTAGCATCCACCATGGAGTCAATGTGGGGCAATGGGAAAGGATCCTTGGGACATGCCTTATTTAAATCAGTAAAGTCGACACATACCCTCCACTTTTCGTTTTTCTTTTGAACAACAACCACATTGGCCAACCATTTTGGATACTTGACCTCTCTAATCATACCTGCTCGGAGTAACTTTTCTACCTCCTCCTGGATAATGGCATTTCTCTCTGGTGCAAACTTCCTCCACTTTTGATGGATTGGTTTGAATGACCTGTCGATGCCAAGTTTAAGAGTAATTATATCTTTAGATATACCTGTCATATCTTCGTGTTTCCAAGCAAAGGTAGATTTTCTTCTCTTGAGGAAGGATACTAAATCCATAAGGATTTCTTGTCACACCCCCAAAATCCACCATGCGGAGTATCACCGCTTGGAGGCGTGACATGACCAGGATCGAGCCACCAATCATATTGAACAATGTAATTAAGTAAATGAAATCAACCACAATACGATTGATGACCAAAGCTAGTTAGCTAAGTTTAGTTTAAACAGCGGAAGCATAAATGTAAATCCAAAAACATAAGTCCATAGTTATAAGTTTAAAGTTCAAAACGTAAGTTTAGTCAGTTCATGAGGATTTAAATATTAATCACGGAACATAACAGTCCGTACTCCACAACGACTCCTTCCTCGTGCAAGCTCCAAGCATCTAGCGACCTGTAAGGCATGTAACAACGAGTCAACAACAAAGTTGAGTGAGTTCACGTTTTGTTGTTTAGTTTTAAGTTGTTTCTGAAAACGTGGTTTGTCTTTCGTTGGCGTAATTGCCGTGGGGGTTACCCCGTAGTTGAAAGTAAGATTAACCAATTCATTCTTTATTACCCAGACCATATTTATGATTAGTGGGGGCTTCCCCATGTGAACTACTAGACCGTATGATATCGACTACTACGCAAGTAAGTTGTGCCCTACATCAGTGTCTATCATCACTGATGGTTTGCCATAGTCCATTAGTACACGCCCGTCCGACTGGCACGGTGTGGGGTTTGTTAAACCTAATAGCGCTATTAACTAATGACCCGCTAGCCATTGGCCTCGGCGATTAAGTTGATATAAAATGAGGGACTTATGATAGAGTTTTGTCTGGTAAGTTTTAAGGTTGTTGTCCTATCCAAGGAGGACGAACGTACGTAGTTCTCCCAAAGAGAATACGCAGGATTAATATTGGCATCCTACCCGAGGAGGATGGCCGTACATATCCTACCTAAGTAAGATATGTAGATTCTGTTTTAATTCTTTAACCTATTCCCAAACCACCGGGAATCCCATGCCTTAGAAAGTGTGTGAACTCACCTCGGTTTGCTCGGTTAGATTCTCAAATATAGCTAACAGTCAAGGTTGGTCAATCACGTCCTAATATGATTACCAGTTAGTCATTTAGTGGTTTTCAAATAGAGCACAAAGTTCCTACACGTATCTATCACATAACATGCATTACTTTAACGGTTTATGCCCATGTAACCTCCCCATCTATTCCCATTCACAAATAAACATACGACATTGCACATAACACTTTTATCGACACATAACATGTTAGATCATTCACAGATAGCAGACTCGACATTTAGACACGCAAATTACTAGTTGTGTCATTTCAACTTAAATATCCAAAACTGAGCTGTTTTCGAGCATTTTAATAAAATAGTTATCTTATTTCAAAAATTCCCAACTTTTTTTACAGAATGTGCTAAACGATCCAAATATTATTATGTAAACATCTCAGGATCCGATTCATTACCAATATTTTTATTAAAAATCATTTTCCGGACTGCACTCAGATTTATCTTTTTCTGACTGCAGTCCACGGAATAATTCATTAAAAATTCATTGTAAGTCGGATTGATGAAATTCCAGTGGGACAATTACTATGACATCAGTGTCCATCAACAGTACCAATTTCGTGATCTAATCCTACCCAGGTTTCAAGTTATGACTGAAAATATAACACCAATTTATTTCTGTAAAAACTCAGCTTTAGCTGCTGTTACAAATCGGGTCTTTAAAAATAGTAAACGAAGTCCAAAAATTATGATTCCAGTGCCATTAGAACCGTATTTCATAGTACATAAATCTAGACTTCAGAAAATACATTTTTCGTTAAGTTATGGTCTGGTTACAGCCAACTGAAGTTGGCTGTAAAAACCAACCAACTTTCTGTTTCAGCTTTAAGCTTTCTAACTTGTGTTCGATTGATTCCGTTAACATGTTTAGTGATAACATTAGGCTTGAGTTAGGTTTATACGTCCTCCGCACTGTGCATTAGGTTGATAACATAAATCATACCACCTATAGTTCACAACGTATTCCACGTGTCAAATATGAAGAAGTGTCTGTCAGACGAGACCCTCATAGTTCCTCTCAAGGAACTCACTATCGACGACCAGCTGTGATTCGTCGAGGAACCAGTAGAGATTACGGATCGAGATGTTAAAATTCTCAAGCGCACCAGGATACCTCTTGTCCGAGTTCGTTGGGATTCCCGTCGTGGCCCAAAGTATACCTGGGAACGAGAGGACCAAATGAAACTTGTAATAACTCTCATCAAAATCCATAATTATGATGATAATTAGTCAATAAGAAAACCCTAATTAAGACACCCAAGTAATTCTGCACTAACCCTAAAATTTTCAGAACAATCGGAATTAGGATCAGGGCCCCTAAAACTCAGGGGGGAATAAACCCTAGTTGATAATTATCCTTATGTCTCGTTGTACAGATTGAATTTCGAATTTAGAGTGAGTCATACAAGCTAGTCCCGAACCCAGCTAGTCTATGTAATTAGACTGCACCCTTTACGGACCGTAAAGGGAAAAGCCATACGGTCCGTAAGCATATCTAAAAAATCACTATAAATAGCAGACATTGGCACTAGCTTACAGAAGTTGAAACGACGCAAAAATACTCTCTGTACGTCGAATTAGAGCAATAGTATTACAATTAAACACACACTGATCACGAAGTGCTGCCGCAAAACAGGGTAATCACTCGATCGCTATTACGATTCATTTTCCGACTGATCAATATATCCAATGGATGTTTAAGTGCCGCCCACATAGGGTTATACTTTGTCGTTCGTCGTTAAATCGATGGATGTTTAAGTATTGCACTTTGTCGTTCGTTGTGAGAATTTGATCTCGTGAGTTATCGTAACTGCTGTATTGATCACTAACCCGGTTTTGTGTGCATTATTATTAAATTAGGTTAACAAGGCTAAACCATATTCTGCCCGTGTTAAATCCGCAATGGGAGTCATTCTCTTTTTATCAACTGTTTTACAATACTCCAAATTATTTTCAGAGTTATAATTACAGTGATTAAGTTTATGTAATCACCAAATTACAGCCAGTATGTGGGGTATTGTGCACATTACTACTGTTTTAATCACATTAGGTGGGCGAACCTAAAATTTAGTGATATACGTCATTCATTGGGGCAGCCAATGGTGATATGACCACAGTCACAGATCCGGTCGAGTGACAAATACTGTGGGTAGTTAGTAGATATCAGAAACATATGTAAAAACTCTTAGTACTGTAAATTATAATAAATGAGTCATTTTAGTAAACTGAATGATTCACTCAGTATTTCCCCGCTGACAAAACATTTTTCAAACATGTTTCAGGTGATCTATTGTAATTCAGGAAAAGTGCTGGGAAGCAGTGCAGGCTTAAAGTAGTGGCTCATTATAAAATAAAGAAATATGTTTTGTAAAAATAAAGATTTTCAGTAAAAATCTTGTTATTATAAATTATCAGGGTTTTATCCCGAATTGTGAAATAAAATAATCAGGAAAAGTTTTTAGCTTTAAAACGATCCTGATGATAAAATTCCGCTGCTAAAATCACATAAATAAATATCACGGGATTTCTGTCCCGCGGCTCCTGAAACGGGTCAAACCGGGCCGGGGCCATGACAAAACTCAAGTATCCCCAGTTGTTTAAGAAAAGTGCAACCACTACTGAGGCTGAAGCTACTGCAGAATTTCGGGACGAAATTCCAAATCAACGGGGGGATGATGTGACACCCCAAGAAAACCAGGAAACCAACGCAACACAACTAGCTTCCTTAGTAACCACGAGCTAAATTTCGGGACGAAATGTTCTTAACAGGGGGAGAATGTGACAACCCTCGTAATTCCATGTATTCCGTACAATGTATTAATGATAATTAAAGTGCTTAATGACTGTGCTGAATCATTTAACTGCTTTCTGATATCTGTGTTATACTTACATGTATTTGTTAACATGCTAGTAGTGTACATAAAAGTTACTAAATAGTCATGCGTGCTTTCCTAAGTGATGTGACACCCCAGGAAAACCAGGAAACCAACGCAACACAACTAGCTTCCTCAGTAACCACGAGCTAAATTTCGGGACAAAATTTTCTTAACAGGGGGAGAATGTGACAACCCTCGTAATTCCATGTATTCCGTACAATTTATTAATGATAATTAAAGTGCTTAATGACTGTGCTGAATCATTTAACTGCTTTCTGATATCTGTGTTATACTTACATGTATTTGTTAACATGCTAGTAGTGTACAGAAAAGTTACTAAATAGTCATGCGTGCTTTCCTAAGTGTTAGAAATTAAAAGTGTTATAAAAATATATATAAAAGACACCTTACGGATTAATTAAGCACTTAAACAGAACAGTGTCAAACCGAACAACCGGACCTTACCCGGAACACAAAAATATTGTCAAACACATTGTTTTTATTTTTCTGAGCTAGTTAGGGTCCCCGAACACCCTAACACACCTTATAAATAATAACATACCATAACCATTAACTAAACATTTGTTTCTCCTAACTAGATCCCTAACCATCCATTGCTACCCAACTAAACCAACCCCCCCCCCCCCAATAACCGGTTGTGAAATGGGACCCACCCATTGATTTTATTGAATATTAAAATGGATCATGTTGGGTAAGTAGAGGCATAATACTCAATGGTTATTAAGATGTTGGAGGGTTGTTTATAAAATCCACAAGACTTTCATCCTATCATCTTCACACCACCAACACCATCATACTCTCTCTTCCCTCCCTCTAGTCTCGGCTGAACCCAAGAGCACCACCACCACCACCACTTGATCACTTCCAAGCCTTCTACAAGCATACAAAGGCGTTAGAAGGTGCACAACGAAGCTTAGTGTTCTCGGAAGTTGAAGGACCTTCTCCATTCACTATTAACCACCACATTTCTTCACTCGAACTTCCCTAGTCTTAAACTAGTGGTAAGAACTTAGATCCGTTCATTCTTCATGTTATTTAAGTGGTTAATAGTTATTTGATGATGAGAATCCATGAAACTCTAAAGAACCTTAAACAAGTCTTGAACATAAACTAGTCTAGTGATGAAATGATGTTAGAATGATGTTGTTATGATTCTTGTTGTTTTTCTGATGATTTGCTGGTTAATATTGATGTTTGATGTTGTTGTGATCACTAAACATGTTAACGGAATCAATCGAACACAAGTTAGAAAGCTAAAAGCTGAAACAGAAAGCTGGTTGGTTTTTACAGCCAACTTCAGTTGGCTGTAACCAGACTATAACTTAACGAAAAATGTATTTTCTGAAGTCTAGATTTATGTACTATGAAATATGGTTCTAATGGCACTGGAATCATAATTTTTGGACTTCGTTTACTATTTTTAAAGACCCGATTTGTAACAGCAGCTAAAGCTGAGTTTTTACAGCAATAAATGGGTGTTATATTTTCAGTCATAACTTGAAACCTGGGTAGGATTAGATCACGAAATTGGTACCGTAGATGGACACTGATGTCATAGTAATTGTCCCACTGGAATTTCGTTAATCCGACTTACAATGAATTTTTAATGAATTATTCCGTGGACTGCAGTCAGAAAAAGATAAATCTGAGTGCAGTCCGGAAAATGATTTTTAATAAAAATATTGGTAATGAATCGGATCCCGAGATTTTTACACAATAATATTTGGATCGTTTAGCACCTTCTATAAAAAAGTTGGGAATTTTTGAAATAAGATAACTATTTTATTAAAATGCTCGAAAACAGCTCAGTTTTGGATATTTAAGTTGAAATGACATAAGTAGTAATTTGCGTGTCTAAATGTCGAGTCTGCTATCTGTGAATGATCTAACATGTTATGTGTCGATAAAAGTGTTATGTGCAATGTCGTATGTTTATTTGTGAATGAGAATAGATGGGGAGGTTACATGGGCATAAACCGTTAAAGTAATGCATGTTATGTGATAGATACGTGTAGGAACTTTGTGCTCTATTTGAAAACCACTAAATGACTAACTGGTAATCATATTAGGATGTGATTGACCGACCTTGACTGTTAGCTATATTTGAGAATCTAACCGAGCAAACCGAGGTGAGTTCACACACTTTCTAAGGCATGGGATTCCCGGTGGTTTGGGAATGGGTTAAAGAATTAAACAGAATCTACATATCTTACTTAGGTAGGATATGTACGGCCATCCTCCTCGGGTAAGATGCCAATATTAATCTTGGTATAATATCGGATTCAGGAATATTCATCTTTTTAAGGACATCAAGCTGAATGATATTCACAAAGCTTCCTCCATCAATAAGGATCCTGCAAACAAATTGGTTAGAAATAAAAAGAGTGATAACAAGACCATCATGATGAGGATCCTGAATGTCAACACGATCATCCTCATCAAAAGTTATGATTTTATCTTTGGTAACAGTGGACGTTCGGATGGGTCTGTCTCCATTATCCATCTTGGTCTCCTTGGCATGTCTTTTGGCTGCTGAAAAGGAAGTACCACAAATGTCTGATCCTCCGGATATAAAGTTTATAACTTATGCATCTGCTGGAGGAGCTGGAGCTTTTTCTGGGATCCTTTCAGGATCCTGGGTTCTTGACTTCTTTCGCCCCAAAAGTTCCTTTAAGTGCTCCTTGCTTAACAAGTAACCAATTTCTTTCCTTAGTGCAATGCACTCTTCGGTGAGATACCCAAAATCCTCGTGGTATGCACACCATTTTGATTTGTCTTTTGTGGCAGCTGGTTTGTCACTTTTTCTTGGCCATCTAGCTTTCTCACCTAAATTTTGCATTGCAAGGATTAGTTCATTGTTATCAACAGAAAACAATATTCAGAAATTGGAGGATAATCCTCATCATCCTCTTCTTGTTCTACTGCATGCACATTCTGGTTATCAGACTTGTTGTATGATTTGAACTTGTTATTCTTGAAATAGGATCCTTGCTTTTCCTGTTTTGAGGATCCTGCTAGTCTCTCCTGGATACTTTTGTCATCATCTAATCGGATGAACCTAAGGCCCTGGTTCTTACTTCATCGAGGTTCCTGCATGGGGTCATTACAAGATCATCATAAAATAATGAATCCCTAAGCAAACCCATTTTAAAGGCTTCTACAGCCGTAGCTATATCTAGGTTAGGGATATCTAAGGATTCTTTACTAAACTTAGTGATATAATCTCTAAGTGATTCATTTTGACCTTGAGTTACCCTATATAAATCACTAGTTAAGCGTTCAAACTTTCTACTACAAGAAAATTGATTATTAAACAGGTTAACTAGATTAGCAAATGAAGCAAATGAAAATTGATTATTAAACAGGTTAACTAGATTAGCAAATGACTTAGCAACCTTTAAGAGTTGATCCTGTGAGAGTGGATCCAAAACCCTTGCATAGACATGCTTCTTTTAACCTCTCTGGGATGGGGTTAATCTCCATCCTTTCTCTGTATTGAGCCACGTGTTCTTCTGGATCTGTTGAGCCATCATATAACTTCATGGTTGGTATCTGGAACCTTTTGGGTATCTCAGCATCACAAATAGGTGATGCAAAACGAGATATCTTATGGCTCCCATCTGCAATTTCAGGAATAGGCTTAACCACCCCTAGAACACTGGATATCATATCCTTAAGCTTTTGTAACTCCCTAGCCATAGCCTGATTGATACCTGTATCCTGCATAAGGCCATGGTTAGTGGTATAAGAATTATTGAAAGTGTTACCTCCAGGTGGATTCAAGTTCAGAATCCCGGATGTGAATCCATATTGTCGAGATTCTGGTATGATTGAAGGACCAGAAGGAGCAATGGTTTGCATTGGGATGAAGTCTCCTTGATGAACATCAGAACTTCCAGGTTGCAATCTTCTGAAGGATCCTTGATCCTGGGAAACATTGGATCCTTGATTCACTGTGAATGGGGGTCTTGGTGGATAAACATTGGATCCTTGATTCACTGAGTCCAAGGTACGTAGGACCATTTCTAGTAATGCAACGAATAGGACCAGTTGCTTATCGATTACAACTACTAGAAGAGCTAGCTGGAGTACATGATGTGTTTCATGTATCCAATCTCAAGAAATGTTTATCCGACGAATCCCTGGTAGTACCTCTTCAAGATATAGAGGTAAATGAAAAGTTAAAATTTGTAGAGAAACCACTACAGATAGAAGATAGAAAAGTCAAGTTTCTCAAACACAAGCGACTAGTGCTAGTGAAAGTCAAATGGGATTCAAAGAGAGGACCAGAATACACTTGGGAACTAGAATCAGAAATGAAGCGGAAATATCCTCATCTATTCCAGTAAATCTCGAGGACGAGATTTTTCTTAAAGGTAGGGAGGATGTAACAACACTCACAAAAATTAATACTTAGTATGTTAATTGTGTATTAAGGAAACCCTAATTGAGACACCCAAGTAATTCTGCATAAACCCTAAAATTTTCAGAACAATCAGAATCAGGATCAGGGCCCCTAAAACTCAGGGGGGGGGGGGGTAAAACCCTAGTTACGATTATCCACATAACTATCTGTCAAAACCGAATTTTACGAAACTGTCAATTCAGCAAGCCTAGTTAGGGACATGGCTACCTATAGAAAATAGGTGACCCCTCGCGCTACGCGAAGCCCCAAGGGGTACCCCTCGCGTCACGCGAGGGGGGTCAAATTTTGTGTATAAATAGGGGACTTTGGGACTGGATTCTGGGAGTTGAAACGACGTAAAAAGTCGAAATACACACGGAGATATCGCCTGTATACTGCACAACACACACAATTCACTAATCGTTGCCGCAAAACAGGGTACTAACTCGATCGCTATTACGATTCAATGTCCGATCGATTGAAACTATCCAACGATTGTTTGAGTGCTGCTCAAATTGGGTTTGTACTTTGTTATTCATCGTGATTTCGACTTGAATGTTTGAGTGCTGTCCGAACTCGGGCTATACTCTGTCATTCGTTGTGAATCCGCTGAATTGTCAAGTATTGCACTTTGTAAATCGTTGTGAGGGTTTAATCTTGTGAATTGTCGTAACTGCTGTATTAGTTACTAACCCAGTTTGTGTGCATTGTTATTTAAATTAGGTTAAACAAGGCTAATCAGTAGGCTTATACTCTGCTCGTTAAATCTGCAATGTGAGTCATTCTCTTTTTATCAACTATTTTACAAAACTCCAAGTTATTTTCCAAGTTATAATTACAGGGATTAAGTCTTTGTAATCACCAAATTACAACCGGAATGTGGAGTTTTGTATACATTACTTGATAATCTTCACCATTGGGGTAGCCAAGGGGTGATATGACCATAGTCACAGACACCATTGGACAGATGGGCTAATGGGTCGAGTGACAAATACTGTGGGTAGTTGGTTGATATCAGAAACATTGTAATCGCTCTTAATACTGTAAATTATAACAAATGTGTCGTTTTCAGTAAACTGAATGATTCGCTCAGTATTTCCCCGCTGACAAAACCTTTTTAAAACATGTTTCAGGTGATTTGTTGTGAGCAAAGGAAAAAGTGCCGTGAAGCACTACAAGCTTAGAGAAGTGGCTCAATATAAATAAATAAACGAAACACGTTTTGTAAAATAAAGATTTCCCAGTGAAATCACCTTATTGTAAAATACCAGGTTTTATCCCTAAATTATGTAAACGGGCAGTTTTAATATTAAAAGATCCTGTATTAAAGACTTCCGCTGTCACCTAAATTAAATACCACGGGATTTCCTGCCTCGCGGCTCTGGACCGGGTCAAACCGGGGCCGAGGGCCGTGACAGGAAAATGTGGTATCAGAGCCACTGTTTTAAGCTTATCACTGATTTAAGCCTATTAAGTATTTAGAAAATACTTAAATTTTTTTAACTGTCATTCTGTGATTATGTGTTTTATTATCTGACTAATTATATACAGTATGGGCAGATCTTTATATGCTAGCCAATGTAGCAATTAATGCAAATCCTTAAAAAAAAAATTGACCCAAGTTTTAGCACCTTTATTATCTACAGTCTAGAATAATATTTAAAGGTTTTCTTTAAAAATTTTGTTATAATTAGTAATGGTGTGTATATGCGTGTTGTATTTGATTATCAATTAAATAACACTAATAAGCTACACTTACAATAATAAACAGATGGAAAACGCTAATGAACCAGTAAATGAAGTAAACCAATCTGAGCAAAATCAAGAAAATCAATATATGACTAGGCAAGATATTGAAAATATCGTTGCTCAAGGGATAGCCAATGCTATTCCAACAATCATGGCCCCTGTTCAGAAACCTGCTGAACCTCAACAAATCATTCCTAGTAAACGTACTCCAGAAGATAACGGAAGTAACAGCATAAATGGAGGCGATAATTATGATAATCCACGGCAGGCCCCACTTCCTAAGAAAATGAAAGCTGCAACGCCTGGTTGCACTTACAAAGAATTTCTTGCTTGTAAACCCATTGAATTTGCAGGCAATGAAGGAGCAACTGCAGCACTGCGATGGTTAGAGAAAACCGAAGCAGTAATTGCAATAAGTAAGTGTGCCGAAGAAGATAAGGTGATGTATGCGTCCAATTTATTCAAAGAAGGGACGCTAGAATGGTGGAACACGGTATTACAAGCAAAAGGAAAAAGGATGGCCTATGCCATGAATTGGGAAGAATTTAAGAGTCTTGTAGAAAGAAATTCTGTCCCGAATATGAAAAAGATCAAATGACAAATAAGTTCCTAAATCATCGTATGACGGGAGTAGATTGTCGCGGTTATACTTCGACATTCTTTGAATATGCTAGAGTGGTACCAACACTGGCTTCGCCATAACCGGTACTCATTTCTCGATATATTTGGGGACTAGTTAGTGAAATCCGTAACATCGTTAAGGCTGCACGACCTCGTACTATTGACGATGCTGTGGAATTAGCTAATACCCTAACCGATGAACTGGTACGCACAAGAGATGAAAACAGGAAGAAGGAATTAGCTTAGAAAATTACCCAAGGATTTCGTACAGGTAATAATAGCAGCTTCAAAAGAAGAGGAACAGGGCAATCTTCAACCCCGCCATTCTGCAGAAATTGCAAAAGGAAACATATTGGAAGATGCAATACACCCTGCAATTTTTGCAAATCTGTAGGACATAGTGAAGAAAGCTGCAGAAAGAAAACCATAATCTGCTATAACTGTGGAGAAGCAGGGCATTTCAAAACAGAATGTCCTAAATTGGTTAAAACCGCAGACAACAAAGGCAAGCCAGCTGACGAAGCTACCAAGAAGAATGCACGAGCATTCCAGTTGACCACCCAGGAGGCAGAACTTATTCCAGATGTGATAGCTGGTACATTCTTAGTCCATAACATATACGCCAAAGTATTATTTGACTCTGGTGCAAACCAAAGTTTTATCAATACTTCATTCTGCCAAGCTCTTAATGTACCCTTAACCACCCTTAGACAGATTTTTACAGTCGAAACGGCATATGGGAATTCAATTAACGTAAATAAGGTTTTGCAAGAAGGAAAGATAGAACTATTAGGCCATAAGTTCTCTTCCAACCTGTTACCTATGAAATTAGCCGGATTTGATGTGGTATTAGGAATGGATTGGTTAGTAGCCAACCATGCTCGAATCCTTTGTGATCAGAATTCAGTAGAAATTCGTACCCCTACAGGAGAGGTAATTTTAATTAAAGGAGATAGACCTCGAAAGCCACTGAAATTCATTTCAATAATGAAGTTGGCTAGTTATTCAAGAAAACAAGAAATGGTGTATATGATTTCCGTAATCATTAACACTAAAAGTAAGGAACTTCAAAACATCCCTGTAGTCTCAGAATACCCAGATGTTTTTCCAGAATAACTACCTGGGTTACCACCCGATAGAGAAGTAGAGTTTAGAATTCATCTAATTCCTAGTACTACACCAATAGCCAAGGCACCTTATCGATTAGCACCCACCGAAATGATAGAACTGAAAAAGCAGCTAGATGAATTACTAAGCAAAGGGTTTATACAACCTAGTTCATCCCCTTGGGGAGCACCAGTGTTATTTGTGAAAAAGAAAGATGGGTCGATGAGGATGTGTATCGATTATAGGGAACTAAATAAGGTTACAATTAAGAATCGATACCCATTACCTAGGATTGACGATCTTTTTTATCAACTCCAAGGCGCTAGGTATTTTTCTAAGATAGATTTAAGATCCGGATATCACCAGCTGAAAGTACAAGAAGAAGACATACCTAAAACTGCTTTCAGAACTAGGTATGGCCATTATGAGTTTACAGTCATGCCCTTCGGACTAACAAATGCTCCAGTAGCATTTATGGACATGATGAATCGGGTCTGTAAACCATACTTGGATAAATTTGTAATCGTCTTCATCGACGATATACTTATTTATTCCAAAAGTCAGAAGGAACATTGCAAGCACCTGCATGTACTCTTAACTTTGTTAAGAAAGGAAAAGCTTTACGCCAAATTCTCGAAGTGTGAACTCTGGCTGCAAAAAGTACAATTTTTAGGTCGCATGGTGAATCACGAAGGAATTCACGTAGATCCTGCTAAAATAGAAGGAATCACCAAATGGAAGGTCCCGCAAACAGCTATGGAAATTAGAAGTTTTCTAGGCTTAGCTGGATACTATAGACGATTTATTAAAGATTTTTCTAAGATAGCTGTACCTTTGACTAAGCTGACTTGTAAAGCAGTTAAGTTTGAATGGGGACCTAGACACGAAGAAGCTTTTAAAATTTTAAAGCAAAGGTTGACAAATGCTCCAATTTTAGCCTTACCCGAAGGAACAGAAGATTTTGAAGTATATTGTGATGCTTCAAAATTAGGATATGGATGTGTACTAATGCAACGCAAGAAGGTAATTGCGTATGCCTCCAGGCAATTGAAGAAACACGAGGAAAATTATACGACTCATGACTTAGAATTAGGAGCCATAATTTTTGCCCTTAAGATTTAGAGACATTATCTGTATGGAAGTAAGTTTACTAGTTCATAAAAGTTTAAAATACATATTTGGGCAAAAAGAACTAAACATGAGGCAAAGAAGATGGATGGAAATCCTAAGTGATTACGACTGTGATATTCAATATCACGAAGGAAAAGCAAATGTAGTTGCAGATGCTTTAAGTCGTAAGTATCATGAAAAGCAAAAGCAAGTCCGTGCTCTTAGATTAAATCTACAAGTAGATTTAATGGAACAATTGAAGAAAGTTCAGGAAACAGCAATCAAGGACGATGCTGAAGGAATGAAAGGTTACATAAAAGAACTAGAGCAAGGAAATGATGGAATTTGGGTACCTAAGCAAGGAGAATTAAGAAACAAAATTTTAGAAGAAGCTCATAAATCTAGGTATACCATGCACCCAGGAAACAATAAGATGTACCAAGATTTAAGAAATAATTTCTGGTGGATAGGAATGAAAAAGGATATAGCCAGTTATGTATCTAAGTGTCTTACTTGTTCACAAGTTAAGGCAGAACATCAGAAACCTTTAGGACTACTACAGCAGTTAGAAATGCCTGTATGGAAATGGGAACTCATAACAATGGATTTTGTTACTAAGTTACCCAAAACTAGAAAAGGTAATGATGCAATTTGGGTAATTGTGGATCGATTAACCAAATCAGCTCATTTTCTACCAATGAAGGAAACCTTTAGCATGGAAAGATTAGCCAAATTGTACGTAGACGAAGTAGTATCCTTACATGGAGTTCCACTCTCCATTGTATCAGATAGGGATAGTCGTTTCACTTCCCATTTCTGGACTAGTTTCCAGGAAGCAATGGGAACCCGACTCAATTTAAGTACTGCATATCATCCTCAAACAGACGGACAAAGTGAAAGGACGATACAAACCCTGGAAGACATGCTCCGAGCATGTGTAATTGATTTTGGTGGTAATTGGGATAACCACTTACCCTTAATTGAATTCTCCTATAACAATAGTTATCATTCAAGCATCGAAGCTGCCCCATTCGAAGCACTGTATGGACGCAAGTGCAGAACTCCAGTTTGTTGGGCAGAAATAGGAGAAAGTCAATTATCAGGTCCAGAAATTGTACAAGAAACCACAGACAAGATAACTTAAATCAAAGAAAGACTGAAGACAGCTAGAGATCGCCAGAAAAGCTATGCAGATAACCGCCGCAAGCCACTAGAATTTCAAGTCGGAGACAAAGTACTTTTGAAAGTCTCTCCTTGGAAAGGAGTAGTACGATTTGGTAAGAAAGGAAAACTGAGTCCAAGGTACGTAGAACCATTTCTAGTAATGCAACGAATAGGACCAGTTGCCTATCGATTACAACTACTAGAAGAGCTAGCTGGAGTACATGATGTGTTTCATGTATCCAATCTCAAGAAATGTTTATCCGACGAATCCCTGGTAGTACCTCTTCAAGATATAGAGGTAAATGAAAAGTTAAAATTTGTAGAGAAACCACTACAGATAGAAGATTGAAAAGTCAAGTTTCTCAAACACAAGCGACTAGTGCTAGTCAAAGTCAAATGGGATTCAAAGAGAGGACCAGAATACACTTGGGAACTAGAATCAGAAATGAAGCGGAAATATCCTCATCTATTAGAGTAAATCTCGAGGACGAGATTTTTCTTAAAGGTAGGAAGGATGTAACAACTCTCACAAAAATTAATACTTAGTATGTTAATTGTCTATTAAGGAAACCCTAATTGAGACACCCAAGTAATTCTGCATAAACCCTAAAATTTTCAGAACAATCAGAATCAGGATCAGGGCCCCTAAAACTCAGGGGGGGTAAAACCCTAGTTACGATTATCCACATAACTATCTGTCAAAACCGAATTTTACGAAACTGTTAACTCCGCAAGCCTAGTTAGGGACGTGGCTACCTATAGAAAATAGGTGACCCCTCGCGCTACGCGAAGCCCCAAGGGGTACCCCTCGCGTCACGCGAGGGGGGTCAAATTTTGTGTATAAATAGGGGACTTTGGGACTGGATTCTGGGAGTTGAAACGACGTAAAAAGTCGAAATACACACAGAGATATCGCCTGTATACTGCACAACACACACACAATTCACTAATCGTTGCCGCAAAACAGGGTACTAACTCGATCGCTATTACGATTCAACGTCCGATCGATTGAAACTATCCAACGATTGTTTGAGTGCTGCTCAAATTGGGTTTATACTTTGTTATTCATCGTGATTTCGACTTGAATGTTTGAGTGTTGTCCGAACTCGGGCTATACTCTGTCATTCGTTGTGAATCCGCTGAATTGTTAAGTATTGCATTTTGTAAATCGTTGTGAGGGTTTAATCTCGTGAATTGTCGTAACTGCTGTATTAGTTACTAACCCAGTTTGTGTGCATTGTTATTTAAATTAGGTTAAACAAGGCTAATCAGTAGGCTTATACTCTGCTCGTTAAATCTGCAATGTGAGTCATTCTCTTTTTATCAACTATTTTACAAAACTCCAAGTTATTTTCCAAGTTATAATTACAGGGATTAAGTCTTTGTAATCACCAAATTACAGCCGGTATGTGGGGTTTTGTATACATTACTTGATAATCTTCACCATTGGGGCAGCCAAGGGGTGATATGACCATAGTCACAGACACCATTGGACAGATGGGCCAATGGGTCAAGTGACAAATACTGTGGGTAGTTGGTTGATATCAGAAACATTGTAATCGCTCTTAATACTGTAAATTATAACAAATGTGTCGTTTTCAGTAAACTGAATGATTCACTCAGTATTTCCCCGCTGACAAAACCTTTTTAAAACATGTTTCAGGTGATCTGTTGTGAGCAAAGGAAAAAGTGCCGTGAAGCACTACAAGCTTAGAGAAGTGGCTCAATATAAATAAATAAACGAAACACGTTTTGTAAAATAAAGATTTCCCAGTGAAATCACCTTGTTGTAAAATACCAGGTTTTATCCCTAAATTATGTAAACGGGCAGTTTTAATATTAAAAGATCCTGTATTAAAGACTTCCGTTGTCACCTAAATTAAAATACCACGAGATTTCCTGCCTCGCGGCTCTGGACCGGGTGAAACCGAGGCCGAGGGCCGTGACAATGAGGATCCTGGATCCTGATCCTACAATACTCTCCGAGGATCCCGAACTCAAACACAATTAAGGATCCTTAAACCCGACAACAATTGAGGATCACTGATCATAGGAAAATCCTCCCCTAACATCATGTGTTACTAAACGCTACAAACATATATCCTGTCATAGCTTTGTTACTAAACGCCAAAAAATGTATGGTTTTTTTTTATAAACTCCATTTAACTGTTATTGTCTTATTTAACATCTATCATCTCTTATTGATTTATAAAACACCATAAATGTATCTGTCACACCCTGGCTTTGCGGAAGCGTGGTTAATTTGGTGTGACTTCTTAATGCCATAGCTTAACCATAACAAGCTATATGAATTTAAAATCATGCAAAGTCATCCATTGAAAATAAAATTGTCAAACATTGTCTAAATGGGTAAACACCCAACAACCATAACTTGTCTTAAACAGTACAACTACTACCATAATGCAACATAAATAAATATGGTTCAGGGGCCATGGCTTGTCCAGGAAAGAGCCATGAGCCTTGAACCCGGATGACTCTGAATCTAAATGCAGCGGGAAATCCTGCTAAACCGTGCCAGATCCTTAATTCCCTGAAATACATGTAAGTTGAAAAATCAACAATAATGTTGAGCGAGTTCATGCGAAAATGAGTAAATAAACCTTTATCTTTATCAAAAACCCTGGTATGTAGCAAATAAGGAAAAAGAGATCACCAATGGTTTGCAAGGCCATTGATATGTGTAAATGCAAGTAGGAAGGCTCAAACCTAGCAAATTTATGCGTCGGGAACAAAGTCATCCCAAGGTCCGTTCTGCTGGACCTGGGACTGGGCTCGCTACACCCAAATAGATCTACCGCTCCTGCCCCTCGGTCCCCACCCTGAGGATTAATGACCTCAAGTTTCCGCCTACCCATTCACATGATCTAAAAGTAACTCTCCTTACGCTAATCATACCATGTATAACATATCCATAATCATTGTAACATGTATTTCACCCCCGCAGTTTATAAAACTGAAAACAGTTAAGAGAAAAGGGGGACATGAACTCACAGTGAAGGCGTCACTAAATCAGTAATCCGAATATCCGTGTGCTGCGCAACGACCTACATGTGCTAATTCTATTAGACGGATGGCCGTGCTTTAGCTTCATAGTTGATATTTTTGGGAAACGGTTAGACAACCGCTTCGTGTGTATACTTGGTATTTTACTTTCCTTCCCAAGGATGGGGGATTTAAATACATGTGTATTCATAATATCTCATTAAGTCCCACTTAATATATTTTATTTCTTATTCCGAAATATAATTATTTTTCTCAAAAATAATATATTTTCTTTACATAATTCTTTTCCAAAATAATACGTTGACAACATACGTGTCGATGAATATCTCTGCGTAAAGCGTAAGTTACGTTTTAATGATTAGGTGGTAATAGAAATTACCGTTGTAACTTTTATGCTTGTCGTATAAGCGTTTGTATTATTTTGAGTTTGACAAAGTTTGTAAATATTATTTTTACTCTAAAATAATATTTATACATTTTCACAAAATAATCATAAACAGTGTTGTGAAAAATATATTTATTGAATAAATATTTATCACGTTTATTTTTGTGAAAATCCCACCTCCGAATATTTAATAAAGTCATGGCGAAATATATTTTGTAAATACTTCAAAAATAATTCCAACACTTGTAAATATTCTAAGTGTTAGATTTTTAGAAAATTTCGCCAGAGTTTCCCCTGTAACTGGAGGTGGCCACGCTTTCAAGCGTATCATTTTCTTTTACAAAAACATCTCAACAATTTATCAAATCAACCGAAACAATTTTCCAACATGCTAAACAAGTTTTAACACTTCAAATTGTAGATTATTTTGCGAGGTCGTATTACCACATGAACTTGTAATTTTTTTTTCCAAGAGTCGTTTTGTAGATCACTTTATATTAGTGGATCTATTCATATAATAACTTAGTCTTGTAAAAAACCCGTTTTTAGAAACAATCACTCTTCACAACTTCCCGACAACTTTTGTAAAAACTAAATATTTTGTCGGATCTTTTATGTACAAGTGTTTCTACGCTTGTAGTTTATAGAAAATCATACTTATTCATATCTTACCCATTTTTATAAAAACGTGATTTTCTCGACACCCGGTCCTACGAATATACCACTTGTACATCCGTAGATCGGCTTGTTTTAGATACTATTTTTCATGTCAAAATATTTTTACACAAGTTCATGTTTCCCGTGTGGTGGAGTTTCACCTTTTAACCCTTGTACACAAGAAACAAGTGTATGTCAAGATACGCGATCCGGACAAAGTCGGGTTAAACGATGATGAGAGCCACCACATCGTAGATCGGGCCATATTAATCAACATATTCAAGTACTACGACTTTTACACGCGTTATGTGCTTTTATCCAACGAAATACACGTTTTTGAAGACTTTAAAGTTTCATTTAGCGGGTTACCGACATTCGACCATCAAAAATCCTTTTAACCACTTTAGACACGATTAATAATGAGTTTTAAACGTTATACCTCTAGCTCGGGGCTAGGGAAGATCTATGGCGAAAACTGAGTGGATAATAGCAAACGGTAGAGGTCCTCCGCGTTCCGTTTGTTCCGAGCTCCGTTGTACGTAACCACCGACACTTGTATACCCTTGGAATGTCAAGACTTGAACCGAAAAACGGATGTGGGGGTGGGGGTGATCTCGGCCGAGAGGAGGGAGAGGGAGAGGGAGTGGTGGTGAGGTGAAGTGTGTGTTTGTGTGTGTGAGAGGTAGTGAGGTATTTATAGAGAAAGTCGTCTCGATCCTCGTGCAATCCAATATAAAATAATAAAACTCGTACTCTTGTCCTTCCTTGGTTGGCCGAAATCTTTAGGATGTAATGGTACTCGGTTCGTTTTCAATCGTTCAGTTACGGTTCAGTTACGTTAAGTGCATTAAGTGTGAGGTCTAACCCCGTTAGTTGTTTAATGCATTAGGAAGCGGGTGTTAGGGTAATCAGGGACCCTAACTGGCTCAGAAAAATACCAATATTAATTTTGGCAATATTTTTATGTTCCGGGTATTGTCCGGTTGTTCGGTTGGATAGTAATCCGTTAAAGTGCTTAAGATATCCGTTAAGCGTCACAAATAATATTTTTAGCGACACAATTTATTCTGCAAGGTGTCAGGAATAATTCCTCATGTTTTGGCACTTTATTAATTAGCTAGAAGCTAGTATATTGGTAAAAGTGCTGTGTTTCGTGCTTAAGGTTCGTTTTAGGCACATCCAAATCTCTTTATCTTATTCCTAGAGACGTAATCATACAACCCTTGTATTCCTACACACACTATGGGTGTAGTGAAATATTTCCGGCTCATTCAGGCCTTTAGAGGCAGTGTTTGCCTGATGCTGGCTATATCAGCATGTTCACTGTGTATCCGTTTAGTGCTACTGTGCTTTTGTGCATCATGTTTGTCACTAAGGTTCAGTAAATAAGTAATGTAGTGACAGGAAAAATCATAGTATGATGCAGACATGTATAAGTATCCGAAATCAAGTAGCAGTAATCTCAGTCAAGCACAGTAATTAGGCAGCAATTAATAATTAATTAAGTCGTACGGATACCTGGTTTTGTGAGGGTTGTCACATTCTCCCCCCGTTAAATAAATTTCGTCCCGAAATTTAGGTTCTGCTTGAAGAAGTAGGGTTCTTAGGAAACAGGTGGGGGTATTTCTCTTTCATTCGGTCTTCACGCTCCCAGGTGAATTCAGGACCATGTCTAGCATTCCAGCGAACTTTGACGAGCTTGACACTGCTCCGGCGGGTCTTGTTAACTTTCCAATCCGTGACCTCAACTGGTTCTTCAATGAAGTGGAGCGTGTCATCAATATGAATCTCGTCGGTAGGAATGGCAACGTTAACTTGAGTTGGACTCCTCTTAAGATTGGATACATGAAATGTATCGTGAACGTTATTCAGCTCGGCAGGTAGATCCAACTTGTATGCTACTGTTCCAATTCTTTCCAAAACCTTGAAAGGACCAATGTAGCGTGGATTCAACTTCCCACGCTTCCCAAAGCGTGCTACACCCTTCCAGGGTGATACCTTCAACAAAACCATATCCCCAACCTCATACTCTTGAGGTTTCCTTTTCAGATCTGCATAGGTCTTCTGGCGATCACGAGCCGCGCTAATGCGATCTCGGATTTGCGCGATCTTATCTGTAGTTTCCTGAACTACATCGGGACCTACCAATTGTCTATCACCTGCGTCAGACCAACAGAGCGGCGACCTGCACTTGCGTCCATATAAAGCTTCGAATGGCGCGGCACCAATACTGGTGTGGTAGCTGTTGTTGTATGAAAACTCAACCAGGGGTAAGTGCTTATCCCAGCTACCGCCTAAATCCATCACACATGCTCTCAGCATGTCCTCCAATGTCTGAATCGTCCGCTCACTTTGGCCGTCGGTCTGCGGGTGAAACGCGGTGCTCATATTCAGCTTCGAACCAAAAGCTTCCTGGAAGGATTGCCATATCCTCGATACGAACCTTCCATCTCTATCAGAAATAATCGAGAGGGGTACTCCATGGCGAGTGACAATCTCTCTCATGTAAATTTCAGCCAATTTGCTTGTATGATCCTTTTCACGGATAGGCAAGAAATGTGCTGATTTCGTCAAGCGATCCACTATCACCCAGATAGTGTCATGGCCCTTAGGCGTTCTTGGCAACTTTGTAACAAAATCCATGGATATATCTTCCCACTTCCACTGGGGAATTTTCGGTTGCTGCAGAAGTCCCGAAGGCTTCTGGTATTCTGCCTTAACCTTAGCGCAAGTCAAACATTGGCTCACATAAATAGCAACATCGCCTTTCATCCTAGGCCACCAATAATAATCCTTAAGATCTTGGTACATCTTATCCGCTCCCGGGTGGATAGAGTACCGTGACTTGTGAGCTTCATCAAAAATAACCTCTCTTAGATCACCAAACAAAGGAACCCAAATCCTTTTCTCAAAACATAACGTTCCTTCCTTGTTTGGAACCAATATCTTCTCCATCCCACGGAGATATTCTTTCTCAAGGTTCTCCTCCTTGAGAGCTTCTTTTTGCGCTGCTCGAATGCGCGAGGAAAGATCGGTTTGGATAATCATTTCCATAGCCCTAACCCTTATGGGCTTGATTCTCTCCTTGCGACTTAGGGCATCGGCGACCACATTCGCCTTCCCCGGATGATACTTGATCTCGCAGTCGTAATCGTTCAGCAACTCAACCCATCGCCTTTGCCTCATATTCAACTCCTTCTGGTTGAATATATGTTGGAGGCTTTTGTGATCTGTAAAGATCGTACACTTTGTACCGTAAAGGTAGTGTCTCCAAATCTTCAAAGCAAAAACCACTGCGCCTAGCTCCAAATCATGCGTGGTATAGTTCTTTTCATGTACCTTCAGTTGGCGTGATGCGTAGGCGATAACCTTTTGACGTTGCATCAACACGCAACCCAATCCTTGACGCGAAGCGTCGCAGTATACCACAAAATCGTCGGTACCTTCCGGTAGAGCTAAGATTGGCGCGTTACAAAGCTTATCCTTCAACAACTGAAATGCTTCATCCTGTTTGATTCCCCAATCAAACTTTTTATCCTTTTGCGTGAGGAGCGTCAATGGCTGAGCGATCTTTGAAAAATCCTCAATAAATCTTCGATAATAACCAGCCAAACCCAAGAATTGCCGGATCTCGGTTGGCGTCTTTGGCGCTTCCCAGTTCTTGATCGCCTCGATCTTGGTTGGATCCACATGAATTCCACTTTCATTTACCACGTGCCCAAGGAATTGCACGTCTCTCAGCCAAAACTCACACTTAGAGAACTTGGCGTACAACTGCTCCTTTTTCAGTAGCTCTAAAATAGCTCTGAGGTGTTGCTCGTGTTCTGCCTTCGACTTTGAGTAGATCAAGATGTCGTCGATGAACACAATCACGAACTTATCCAGGTACGGCTTACAAACTCGGTTCATTAAATCCATGAACACTGCAGGTGCGTTTGTTAAACCAAACGGCATGACAAGGAACTCGTAGTGCCCATAACGAGTTCTGAAGGCTGTCTTCGGGATACTTTCCTCCTGTATCCGAAGCTGATGATATCCAGATCGAAGATCGATCTTGGAGTAGAAACTTGAACCTTGAAGTTGGTCAAACAGATCATCAATCCTTGGCAAAGGATACCTATTCTTGATCGTCAGCTTGTTCAATTCTCTGTAGTCAATGCACATACGGAAACTACCATCCTTCTTCTTGACAAACAAAACTGGAGCTCCCCAAGGCGAGAAGCTTGGTCGGATAAAACCCTTATCTAACAACTCTTGAAGTTGTGTTGATAGCTCTTGCATCTCAGACGGGGCAAGTCTATAAGGTGCCTTAGCCACAGGCGCGGCGCCTGGAACTAAGTCGATGCGAAATTCCACTTGCCTCTGAGGCGGCAAGCCAGGCAAGTCTTCTGGAAAGACTTCCGGATACTCCCTTACGACAGGGATGTCTTCGATCTTTGGCTCAGCAGCCTTTTTATCCACGATGTGTGCTAGAAAAGCAACACATCCTTTCTTCAGACACTTTCTTGCTTTCAGACAGCTAATAATCCGCAACGGCGTCTCACGCTTCTCTCCATGAACAACAATGGTCTCACCATCGTCGGTCGGAATACGAACAATCTTCTCGTGACAAACAATCTCCGCCTTGTTACTTGCTAACCAATCCATCCCTACTACCACGTCGAAGCTTCCTAACTGGACTGGTAGTAGATCGAGAGCAAACTCACGCTCTCCTAACTCGATTACGCAACCTCTAATCACTTCATTGGCTTCTACTAACTTCCCATTAGCTAGCTCGATCGAATAAGGAATATCTAACTTACTAGCGGCTAAACCAAGCATGTTCTTAAATTCTAGCGATACGAAGCTATAATCGGCACCAGTATCAAACAAAACAGACGCATAGCGTTGGTTTACAGGGAACGTACCAGTAACAACATTGGGATCCTGGCGCGCTTCCCTGGCCTCCATGTTGAAAACTCTTCCACGAGCTTGGGTCAATTCCGGGCAGTTCCTCTTGAAGTGCCCTTGATCTCCACAATTAAAACATCCGGGCCTCTGCCCGTTTCCACCATTGTTCCCAGCCTGGTGGTTTCCCTGGTTTCGGTTCACGGTGCCTGCTTGGTTAGCACGGTTTCCATTTCCTCCTTGATTTCCTTGTGGGCGGTTCCCATTACCACCACGGGTATTTCTATTTCCATTTCCTCCCTGACCTCCCCGGCCAGCATTTGCCCAACAAGTCTCCTTCAGGTGGCCAACCTTTCCACATGCTTCACAAACTTTCAACCCACAACGACCGGAGTGATGTTTTTGACATGAGTTGCACTTGGGCTGTGCACCCATGTATCCCCTGCTCTTCTTTCCACCACCAACTGAATCTTGAGCTGGTGCATTCGCTTCTCCCTTCTTGACCACCGTCCCGGTGCTTTGCTTGAAACTTGAAAACTTCCGCTTATTACCACTAGATGACTCCACATGAGTCTCCTTTCTCTTGGGTTCAATCTCATCGAACTTGTTTAACCGAATCGCTTCTTCAGTTAAAGCCACACTCAGATCGATGGCTTCTGTGATGGTTGCGGGTTTGGAAGAAGTCACCATACTGATTATCTGAGGAGCCAATCCCCAGATGAAGCGCTCAACCCTCTTAAACTCGGGTGTTACCATATAAGGTACCACGTGAGACAGATCGTGGAATCTCTGAACATATTCCGCTATCTTCGACCCTTCCATCTTTAAGTGCCAGAACTCAGTTTCAAGCTTTTGAATCTCCGCGCGAGAGCAGTACTTCTTCCGCATAAGCTCTTTCAATTCGGCCCAAGACAGGGCGTAGGCGGCAGCTTCGCCTAGAGTTTGCACTTGAAGGTTCCACCAAGATAGGGCTCCATCTAGAAACAGCCCTGAAATGTAAGTGACCTGCTGGTCGATCGCACATTTGCTCATACGAATGGTGGAATCAGTCTTCTCTGCCCAACGAACGAAGGCAACAGCACCGCCCGTGCCGTCGAAGTTTGTGGGCTTACAGTCCAGAAACTGCTTGAAGGTGCACCCTGCACATTCGTTTCAACATAGGAACTGTATTAGCAATTGTTACAGGAATCCGATTAGACCATGGTACGTCGTAAAGACTTAGGGTTACCATGAGTGGGATTCTGGTTGCCATTGCCGTTGGAGCTACTCCAGCTGGGTCCTCCCTGCGATGCAGCATACTGAGCAATCGCGGCAGCAATGATTCCTTGCAGTTCTTCTTGAGTCGTGGGCATCGGCTGCGGTTGACGTCTTGGTGCCATTCTCTAAAGATGCGTACGTCGATTAGGCCATAGAAATCATACGTATATAGTAATAGTAATAGCATATAACATCTCATGTTATCAATATATCACACACAACATCCCATGTCCAACATCCCATGTCCAAATACAAAAATAATCAATCAAGTAAATCAGATATGATGAGAATGCGGCGATTGCATATATATCAAGACCATAAGCATAGTAAGTGTGTTAGTACATCCATCAATCACATAGGGGTTACATCACCCCTGTACAAAATACATCATATCAGTGTTACATACAATCAATACATCACATGTATCAACAAAAATCTGTGTAGTCAAATGGTCTTCAAAAGCTGTGCATAACAATCGCGGCTGTCTCACCGGTGTCTACCCTGGTAACGTCGATGATCTCTAGAATGGTGGTGGTGGTGGAGGATAATGTAGGCGGCGAAAGAGAAGCCAATCCTCCTCCAAGGCCTGCTGGGTGCGGATCACGGATGCAATCTGCTGCTCTAGGATCGAAAGTCGAGCAACAATGTCAGGAGGAAAAGACCGAAATGGCTGAGCAGATGAGGATGACGGACCAAGATATGGATAAGGAGGCATCTGAGCTCTCTCGAGCTCCTGCAAACGCTGAGAATGGGAATCATGCTGGTGTACAAATGACATCAAAAGATCCTCAATAGTATGGCCCAAATGAAATGGGTGGTATGGATCTGTGGGTGGCATGGGTGAGGAAGAGGACCAAAGTAACGGCGTGCTGGTAAGATCGATAGGTGCAACAGAAGATGGGATGGATGCTATCTGAGGCATGACAGGTAATGGCATCGGTACATGGCCAAATGGATGGGCGGAAGAGCCCTCTCCAGGCCCCGCTGGAGGTATGACAGAAGGAATCTGAAACGAGAACTCAGGATGGTGAGCATCAGTGCGGTGAGGAGGAAGCGGCGGAACATCCTCGTCAGCCGGTATCCAACCGTGCTGAGCCTCCTCGTCAGGGGGATCCATGTGCTCTGCAAACAGAGCATGCTCGGGCTCAATAGGTAAGGGATCAACAGGAGCTAAAACAGGATCAACGTGAGCAACAACAGGATCAACGTGAGCAACAACAGGATCAATATGATCGACATGAGGGTCAACTGGAATGTCAGCGATCAGAGGGTCAACAAGAGGATCAATAACATGGTCAGCATCTAACAAAGGAATATCATCAACAGGAACATCGCCAAGTGGCTGACCCGCCAAAATAGGATCAACAGGAACATCAGCATGTGCCAAACCATGCTCATGTGCGGGATCGAAAGCAGCGGCCTGCTCTGGAGCTACTGCAGGCTCGGGATCGTCAAACGCCATATCGAAGTCAAAGTCCGGATCGATAGGATCAAAAGGGTCGGCAGGGTCAACGGGGTCCTCTACAGGCTGGTCCAAATGAACGAACTCAATATCACGGTCTGGATCGAATCCAGGAGGAAATACAGGGTCAGAATCCTCGATATCGTCATGCTCAAAAACAAAGCTCGGCATAGGGGCGGCAGATGACGCCTGGTCAGGATCCGAGTCATGAACGAAAAGCTGCGTGCTCGCCACATGTGATGGAGCAGATGCCACAGACTCAAAGGAGTCTGGAGCTGGAGAATGAACAGGCGAGTCTCCGGCAGGAGCACCGGCGATCATCAAAAGACCGCCAGCGGGCAAAAGAGCTGGGTCAGGATCCTCGTCCTCGTATAGCTCATCATCGAAAAGATCAATATCGTCACCAGCCTCGGCATCAAGCATAAGCTCATAAGCTGGGTAAGATGCAAGAGGAATCGGGGCGGGAATCACAGCGAGAGGAAGATCCGCAGCAGGACCACCAACGATGGGCTCATCGACGCCGTCAGGTAGTGCGAACGGCTGGAAGTCGTCGTCGTCTGTACTGGTATAATCCGAGGTGTGCACCTCGTGCTCTGATGACATACTCTCGTCTGACTCCATGGGTCGGGGTCCAGTAGTGTCCGAATCTCCTGTATCTGAGGTATCCATGAGTCTGTAATACAATCACAAGTATGTACAAATATCAGCAAATCAGGTAATCACACAAGTTACCACATAATAATCACATATTTCCTCCTAGTCCCACTAGCCTCCCAGCCTCCCAGACTGTTCTTCCTAGTCCCACTAGCCTACTTTTCCCAGCCTCCCAGACTGACTCCCTAGTCCCACTAGCAAACATTTCCCAGCCTCCCAGACTGACTCCCTAGTCCCACTAGCAGACATTTCCCAGCCTCCCAGACTGACTCCCTAGTCCCACTAGACAACTACCTCGATCGATTGGATCGAGCCTCGACCTCCCAGACCGAGCCTCAGCCTCCCAGACTGAGCCTAATATAAAAATATGCTCAACATTTGTTTAAAAAAAGTTTTGGATCTGGACTTAAGTGGTATGCAGAAAAACATTTTCGTGAGAGCCCTAGTGATCATAGTCTAGACTCAAAATGAACCCTAGTTCGCTATGATCAGAGCTCTGATACCAAGCTGTCACACCCTGGCTTTGCGGAAGCGTGGTTAATTTGGTGTGACTTCTTAATGCCATAGCTTAACCATAACAAGCTATATGAATTTAAAATCATGCAAAGTCATCCATTGAAAATAAAATTGTCAAACATTGTCTAAATGGGTAAACACCCAACAACCATAACTTGTCTTAAACAGTACAACTACTACCATAATGCAACATAAATAAATATGGTTCAGGGGCCATGGCTTGTCCAGGAAAGAGCCATGAGCCTTGAACCCGGATGACTCTGAATCTAAATGCAGCGGGAAATCCTGCTAAACCGTGCCAGATCCTTAATTCCCTGAAATACATGTAAGTTGAAAAATCAACAATAATGTTGAGCGAGTTCATGCGAAAATGAGTAAATAAACCTTTATCTTTATCAAAAACCCTGGTATGTAGCAAATAAGGAAAAAAGAGATCACCAATGGTTTGCAAGGCCATTGATATGTGTAAATGCAAGTAGGAAGGCTCAAACCTAGCAAATTTATGCGTCGGGAACAAAGTCATCCCAAGGTCCGTTCTGCTGGACCTGGGACTGGGCTCGCTACACCCAAATAGATCTACCGCTCCTGCCCCTCGGTCCCCACCCTGAGGATTAATGACCTCAAGTTTCCGCCTACCCATTCACATGATCTAAAAGTAACTCTCCTTACGCTAATCATACCATGTATAACATATCCATAATCATTGTAACATGTATTTCACCCCCGCAGTTTATAAAACTGAAAACAGTTAAGAGAAAAGGGGGACATGAACTCACAGTGAAGGCGTCACTAAATCAGTAATCCGAATATCCGTGTGCTGCGCAACGACCTACATGTGCTAATTCTATTAGACGGATGGCCGTGCTTTAGCTTCATAGTTGATATTTTTGGGAAACGGTTAGACAACCGCTTCGTGTGTATACTTGGTATTTACTTTCCTTCCCAAGGATGGGGGATTTAAATACATGTGTATTCATAATATCTCATTAAGTCCCACTTAATATATTTTATTTCTTATTCCGAAATATAATTATTTTTCTCAAAAATAATATATTTTCTTTACATAATTCTTTTCCAAAATAATACGTTGACAACATACGTGTCGATGAATATCTCTGCGTAAAGCGTAAGTTACGTTTTAATGATTAGGTGGTAATAGAAATTACCGTTGTAACTTTTATGCTTGTCGTATAAGCGTTTGTATTATTTTGAGTTTGACAAAGTTTGTAAATATTATTTTTACTCTAAAATAATATTTATACATTTTCACAAAATAATCATAAACAGTGTTGTGAAAAATATATTTATTGAATAAATATTTATCACGTTTATTTTTGTGAAAATCCCACCTCCGAATATTTAATAAAGTCATGGCGAAATATATTTTGTAAATACTTCAAAAATAATTCCAACACTTGTAAATATTCTAAGTGTTAGATTTTTAGAAAATTTCGCCAGAGTTTCCCCTGTAACTGGAGGTGGCCACGCTTTCAAGCGTATCATTTTCTTTTACAAAAACATCTCAACAATTTATCAAATCAACCGAAACAATTTTCCAACATGCTAAACAAGTTTTAACACTTCAAATTGTAGATTATTTTGCGAGGTCGTATTACCACATGAACTTGTAATTTTTTTTTCCAAGAGTCGTTTTGTAGATCACTTTATATTAGTGGATCTATTCATATAATAACTTAGTCTTGTAAAAAACCCGTTTTTAGAAACAATCACTCTTCACAACTTCCCGACAACTTTTGTAAAAACTAAATATTTTGTCGGATCTTTTATGTACAAGTGTTTCTACGCTTGTAGTTTATAGAAAATCATACTTATTCATATCTTACCCATTTTTATAAAAACGTGATTTTCTCGACACCCGGTCCTACGAATATACCACTTGTACATCCGTAGATCGGCTTGTTTTTAGATACTATTTTTCATGTCAAAATATTTTTACACAAGTTCATGTTTCCCGTGTGGTGGAGTTTCACCTTTTAACCCTTGTACACAAGAAACAAGTGTATGTCAAGATACGCGATCCGGACAAAGTCGGGTTAAACGATGATGAGAGCCACCACATCGTAGATCGGGCCATATTAATCAACATATTCAAGTACTACGACTTTTTACACGCGTTATGTGCTTTTATCCAACGAAATACACGTTTTTGAAGACTTTAAAGTTTCATTTAGCGGGTTACCGACATTCGACCATCAAAAATCCTTTTAACCACTTTAGACACGATTAATAATGAGTTTTAAACGTTATACCTCTAGCTCGGGGCTAGGGAAGATCTATGGCGAAAACTGAGTGGATAATAGCAAACGGTAGAGGTCCTCCGCGTTCCGTTTGTTCCGAGCTCCGTTGTACGTAACCACCGACACTTGTATACCCTTGGAATGTCAAGACTTGAACCGAAAAACGGATGTGGGGGTGGGGGTGTCTCGGCCGAGAGGAGGGAGAGGGAGAGGGAGTGGTGGTGGGTGAAGTGTGTGTTTGTGTGTGTGAGAGGTAGTGAGGTATTTATAGAGAAAGTCGTCTCGATCCTCGTGCAATCCAATATAAAATAATAAACTCGTACTCTTGTTCCTTCCTTGGTTGGCGAATCTTTAGGATGTAATGGTACTCGGTTCGTTTTCAATCGTTCAGTTACGGTTCAGTTACGTTAAGTGCATTAGTGTGAGGTCTAACCCCGGTTAGTTGTTTAATGCATTAGGAAGCGGGTGTTAGGGTAATCAGGGACCCTAACTGGCTCAGAAAAATACCAATATTAATTTTGGCAATATTTTTATGTTCCGGGTATTGTCCGGTTGTTCGGTTGGATAGTAATCCGTTAAAGTGCTTAAGATATCCGTTAAGCGTCACAAATAATATTTTTAGCGACACAATTTATTTCTGCAAGGTGTCAGGAATAATTCCTCATGTTTTGGCACTTTATTAATTAGCTAGAAGCTAGTATATTGGTAAAAGTGCTGTGTTTCGGCTTAAGGTTCGTTTTAGGCACATCCAAATCTCTTTATCTTATTCCTAGAGACGTAATCAATACAACCCTTGTATTCCTACACCACACTATGGGTGTTAGTGAAATTATTTCCGGCTCATTCAGGCCTTTAGAGGCAGTGTTTGCCTGATGCTGGCTATATCAGCATGTTCACTGTGTATCCGTTTTAGTGCTACTGTGCTTTTGTGCATCATGTTTTCACTAAGGTTCAGTAAATAAGTAATGTAGTGACAGGAAAAATCATAGTATGATGCAGACATGTATAAGTATCCGAAATCAAGTAGCAGTAATCTCAGTCAAGCACAGTAATTAGGCAGCAATTAATAATTAATTAAGTCGTACGGATACCTGGTTTGTGAGGGTTGTCACATAAAGACGTTTGAAGAAATGAAGACTTCGAAAGAAAAGAAGTCCGAGACAAAAGAAGAGGATGAAGTGGAGATTTCTGGTAAGAAACCAAGTGTTGTCTATAACAGATGTCCGTCCCCAGTTGAAAATGGATATTCTCCTCGAAATCCAAATTCAGATAGAGTCGAAAAGGCAATTAACTTACAATGGGAGTCTGTGTCATCAGAAAACTTACCAGAAATATTGATGTCACGTTCACATCGTCCGATACCGATCATGAGTCCAAGTTGATAAAAAGTATGGTCGATCAGGTGTTAGACAAAGATGACATAGAGGAGTTAAAACCGGAGTCCAAATCTGAGTCAAAGTCTGAATTCAACAAGTCAAAGTCAACAATTAAAAAGGACAAACGGGTTTATGACAAAGAATTTTTGCTATCAAAATCTAATTTGAATGACGAACCGGTCAAAGTAGCATATACTTTGAAAGATTCTGACAAATTATATTCTGATGAGATTTTTCCAATAAGAAGTGTTAAACTTGAAATGATTAACAAGGTTTTCAAAATTACAGAAATTTATTTATATTTCTGAAATAAAAGATTTAAATCTTTTCGGAAAACCTAAACAATACACTTCAAGAGATCAACAAAGAATTAACAAGAAAATGAGTTACAATTGTGGTTATAATTTCCAAAAGAAATCAAACCATAATCGAAATTTCAAAAAGAAAGGTCTTGGATTTAATCAACCGAAAAATTATAAAAATGAAAAAGTTTATAAACCAAAAACTGTGTTTGTTTCAGGAAAAACTTGAGAAGCTGAGAAAGAACAAGAATTCAGAAAGCAGACGAACAAAGAATTCCTTGCCAAGAAGCAAGAGGACATGAAGAAGAATGTTGTTCAAAAAAGATAGAAACGAGAACCTGTTTTCAGTGTAACACTACTGGTCATGTTGCTAGGAATTGTCCTAAAACATTCAAACCAAAACAGGAAGTCTATGGTAAACTGAAGGAGAAAGTTGTTGAGAAAACTGAACTTTCAACACGAAAATTTACAGGCTTTGAAAATTCAACCTTTGAGATGGGAGAATGCTCAAAAAATGTTTTTAAAAGAAAAGAAAATTTGAAAAATAAAAAAATGGGTTGTTAAAGGTTCAGGTAACAGTTCTAGTGATGAATCTGATTCCACAAAATCAGAGGAGCCACGTGTTGAATGAAAGGTTGAAAAATCAGGTTTGACAGTGGATGATGAGAATTTTCCACCACTGAATGCTAAAAATTTGAAATATAAAATCGGGAAAATGGAAATTTCAAATCAATTTTATTCTGATAAGAAGAAATTTGATATTGAAAAGACTTTCAACGGAAATGTGAAACATATTTTTGGCAAGATGGTCAATGGTAAGGCCAAAAGTGTTAAAGAATTTTATGCTGCCAAAAGAAATGTTCACAAGTCTGTTCAAAGTAAAGATGAAGAAGAGGATGTTACACCCAAGGAAGGTCAGGCTTGGGTGGATATATTTTTCAATGAGTAAAAACCTGACTTGCCGGAGCTCCCAAGTTGGTAATCATGGAGCATGAATCGGCATCATTCTTGAAATTTTTTTTATTGAGAAGTGTGAATTGCCGGAACTCCCAGGTTGGTAAGTGTGGAGTAGGAATTGGCACCTTGAGAATTCAATCAATAGATGATAATTGGTTGAAAACAGGTTTGATATGTTAGTTTGTTGTTTCTGCAAGTGGTTAATCAAGGTCATTAATTTGAACTTGAGTTAACTCTCATTCAAAATATTGGCAAACAATGTGATGTTTTGATCCCCATATCTACAAGTGATAAAATCAACAAAACTAATTTTCCGGAAAAACCATTTTGATTAAAACAAACTTGAGTGTTTTGAAATTATAATGGGAAAATAGTTTGTTGTGAGGGGAGTTCTGCTTGTTTATGCCAAGTGGATGGAGAATTGAGGCAATTCGATATCAGTTGTCATATTCTTGTACAGTTTGTTTTCAATTTTCTTTAGATGTATTTGTATTTTAGGGGGTATATTTTAAGAAAATCCAAAAACATTAGAAAATTTGAAAAAGCCAAAAACATGATAAAATGAAAAATGAGTTTCTGTTGCATAAAAGAGGAAATGATAGTACATTAGTGGACTATCACAACACGCTAAAGGGATATAAAGTCAAAAATGTGATAAACAATCTCACTGCGGATGTGTCAGTAGGTTTTTGCACATTTAGTAGATTGTAACGAGATATAAACATAAATTTAAAACTTGCTTATCTCGTGGGGAACAACTTCTTGGATATATGGGTAACCCCTGAAATCTCATTTGAAAGGTCCCTCTTTCTGAGATACTAGGTACTTTATACTCAGTGATATCTGGGGTATTATTCCGGGACTTCTGCTGTATGGAAATACTGACCTAGAACCCGAATAATACTTTCTGCAAATGCTTGAAAAATAGCACTGCCCTCAGCAAGTTGATGAAACAATAAAATTGATAGTCACTGCTGTTGTAACAAAAGATCCTCTAAAGGGGACACACCGAAAAGTTGAAGCCGTCATCTCTATGCGTATACGGATGTATCGACCTGAGCTCTCACGGCCCTCGCAATTTAACCCCTTTACAGATATCATCTGTGGTATACTCACTTGTAAGACTGAATATTGGGATCTCGATACGGGAGTATATACAAGTGGTGGGACACGCGAATAAGTTAAAGTCATTAAGACATTAATCACATATCTCGGAGCAGTTGAACTTTGTGTGAGAATTTAAGAGGACCAGTATACTGACAATCTAGGTGAATTGTTTAGAACTTAAAATGAAATCAAGCTTAACGGTGTTAGTGATTTGTCTCAAAAACTGATATGATCCTCTTGCATGAACTCACAAAAATATTGTCTGTAAATATTTCTTTAATGCATTTACTTTCTTCCAGAAAATCCAAAAAGATTTTTAGTGTGTTTTAGCATAAATTTTGTAAAATCAAAAAGATTTTCGACAACTGGTGTAGAAAAGCTGATTTTCGAAATTCCAAGTGCTAAACTTGACGAACAGGATTGGGAAAGAGTGTGTGAAAAAGTTGTGAGTACAATTGGTTTTCAGTGAAAAAATCATTATTAACTGTTTCTTGCAAAAGTTTCTAAAGTTTAAAGATTTAATTTTTGATGAAATTTATGTGTTGGGTAGAGATTTGCAGATTGAAGATTGACCAAAGCCAGATTCCGATATCTGAGCTGAGAATGAATTCCAGACTACGATCCCAGCAGATTGAGAGGGGGTCTGAAGACAAAGTTGAGAAAGCAGTTAGAGCCAGTGCTGATTCTGGAACTGCATTCATACTAAAAAGTTGAAGTGAAAAGATAGAGTGTGAGGATTCTTGCAATGACAAATACTTCGGAGAAGAATGAAGACTAATAAAGACTGAAGGTTGACAACCGAAGACTCGACACTGAAGACTCTGTCAACATCCGAGGGGGAGTTTGTTGGTCCATCCGTCTGTCGCCTACGTCTAATATCGAGTCTAGTGTAGATTAGGCTAGAACAGGACACGGAATCCAAGAAACTGGATTTAAAGGTGATTCCGCCCCAAATGACATCTTGTCATTTGGAGCGAAACCCCTTACATGTTGATTCCGCCCAAAGTGTTCTAGATCCTGATTTCGCCCGAAATGTAATACACTTGATTCCGCTTGTACATGTTGGAGCGGAATTAGGACATCTATAAATAGGGTGGTCATTAGGAGCGAAATCATAGTTGTTAGGTGTGTGTTTTCTTCCGGTGAGCCACGAAGTGCTGCCGAAGTGTTGTCAGGCTTGTAAAACGATCACAGATCTATAAAAACAACAGCTAAAAGTGAATACGGCTGAGTTTGCACCGAAACATTAGTTTCCGCCTCTTGTTTTGGGTAAAAACTCTTCTGATCGACTCGTTCGGGTCGCAAACCGATCCTACAGATACTTTAGAACCCTGTGGTGTTGATGATTGACCAGCGGCAACTCGATCATCTTTATCATTTGAGTGCCTTCACGTCGTGTCTTCATTCCAAAGCTTATCATCGACCATGTTCTCCTCGCCTTTAGTATCTGCACAAGCAAGAAAGCTAAACGCGTAATAATAACAAACACTTGGAATATAGTTAATCATAAACAAACGACGCATATGAGACCAATATTTCTATCAACTACCATCCGACAGTTAGTTTGAAAAGTTAACAAATTTTTCAGTTTTGATTATTAACTTTCAAAACTTGCAAACTCTGACCGTTTATGAAGATTCAGTCGTTTTGGTTTTCATTCAGATTTCAGGCAACGAAGACTTGAGTTCCAACATCGGTTAATCAAAACTAAAGCAAAAATAAATTCTTTTTGACTTTTATAAAGTTTATATTAAAACACACCTAAAATCTTTTTGGCATTTTGAATATTTCAAACTTAAAGACTGAAAGCAGTAAATAAATAAATATATACAGAGTTGCAGAAACTAAGAAAAGTAAATATATACAAACATTCTTTTTGCGAGTTTCGAGGGTAAGAGAATCATATCAGTGTACGGTCACGTCAAAACGCTCTTGTTGTTCAGTTAATTAACATTTAGATAAGCATCCTATAACAATTATCGATATTGTTATCCACATAAGCTCAACTTATCAGATGTAATCATGGTGAGGGGATACATTAAGGTATGATTTATACTTATCGACTGGTGTTCATCCACATCACGACACATTCCCGTATCAAGGTATGCACGAGGGTTCATCATATTGGTGAGTATACCATTTATCATCTGTTTTGACGTATATGAAAATGTGAGAAACTCATTTATTTTGATGAAAACAAGCTCTATGTGATAGAATCACTTATTGATGAGGAACTTGATTTTCAGATGCATGAAGGGCACAAGAGCAAGTCCGTGAACAGGTCAGTACTTTCGTACAGCAAAGAGACGAACTTGAATCTTGGATGAATGTGATATATTATCACTTGTTTTTGTGGACATGTGATTGTTGATCACTTATTCAGGTCGTATGCAGTATGTACACGTATGTATGGTATCAGGGAAGATCTAGACTTCGTCTCCGTTTGTTTTCGGTAAAAGAAACAACCATGATGCCCAGATGATAAACAGCATAAAGACCACATATCTCAGAACCTCGGCAATCTCTCAAACGAAATTTCGGTACTAAGCCCATATGCCAATGAGCGATTCCCACCTGGTCTTCAGTCGATTTAAGTTTATATCACCCTGCACACTTTAAGATGATTGTGAGCCTACCGATACATCTTATATAGAGTTGCTTATCGTTTTTCATTTTGCATTTTAGTTTAAAGAGGTTTCAACAAACCACTGATGTACTATCATTTTCTCTTTTGCTCGCCAGGAAACTCATTTTTGTTTTTCTATTGTTTTTGAGTTTTGAATTTTTTCGATGTTTTTGAATTTTTCAAATTTGGAATTACTCCCCCTAAAAATCAACAAACTTACAATAATTTTAAAAACACAAAGATATTTACAAAAACGATTTTCCGATGTGGATTACTCTTGCTTGACCTTAATGACGTTTACCAATAATAAAAAGTCAAATCTTGATTTATCAAATGCTTTGGTAAAAAGGTCGGCACGTTGGTCATCGGTATGGACTTTAACAACATCGATTAGCCGTTTATCAAAGCAATCACGTATGAAGTGATACTTAATTTCGATGTGTTTGGTCTTTGAATGCTGCACAGGATTTCTAGTGATAGATAAGGCAGCCGAATTATCGACTAAAATAGGAGTAGTTAGGAATTCAAAACCGTAATCATGCATTTGCTGTTGTATCCACAGGACTTGGGAGCAACAACTTGAGGCAGTAATGTATTCAGCTTCACAAGTTGATGTAGCGACACAAGTCTGCTTCTTGCACTGCCATGTTACAAGGCGATTTCCTAAAAACTGGCATTCATCCGTTGTGGATTTGCCATCGATTTTGCATCCGCCAAAATCAGAATCACTGAAAGCGACTAAATCAAAGTTATCATCCTTAGGGTACCATAGACCGGTGTCTGGGCAACTCTTCAAATAACGAAAAATCCTTTTTACAGCTGCAAGATGTGAGGCCTTCGGGTTCACTTGATATCTGGCTAACAGGCATGTTGGATACATTATATCTGGTTTTGATGCTATGAGGTACATAATGGATCCAATCATCGCGCGGTAATATGAAGAGCTAACAACTTCACCCTTTAAGTCTGGATTAATTCCATGATTTTGCTGCAGTGGGGTACCAATGGGCGATGTGTCGGACAACAGGAATCGGCTCAAGATGTCTTGAACATACTTAGTCTGATGGATGAAAATCCCAGACTTTGTTTGTTGCATTTGCAAGCCCAAAATGAAAGTCGTCTACCCCATAGCGCTCATCTCGAATTTATCCTGCATTACACGCTTGAAATCCCTACACATAACATTGTTAGTAGAACCAAATATAATATCATCCACATATACCTGTACCAGTAGAAGATCTCCATCTTGTTCTTTTATGAAGAGAGTGCAATCGATAAGACCTCTGCGAAATCCATTCTCCAGCAGATAATCAGATAAGGTTGCATACCAGGCTCGTGGTGCTTGATGTAGACCATAGAGAGCTTTGTTCAGCAACCAAACCCGATCGGGATGGATAGGATCTTCAAAACCTGGAGGCTGTTCAACATACACCTCTTCTTCGACTAGACCATGTAAGAATGCACTTTTGACATCCATCTGGTAAATCTTGAATCCTTTGAATGAGGCATAAGCTAGAAAGATCCGAATTACTTCCAGACGTGCAACAGGTGCATACACTTCGTTGTAGTCTGTACTTTCAATCTGACGAAACCTTGAGCGACCAATCTTGCTTTGTTTCGAATAACGATTCCACGGTCGTCCTTTTTGCATTTATACACCAAACGGGTACCAATCTTCTTGTAATCAGCAGGTTTCTCTACGAGCTTCCAGACACCAAGTTTCTGGAATTGTTGCAGTTCTTCCTGCATTGCTTCAACCCAAGAATTATCGTTCAAAGCTTCTTTCCAAGTTCTTGGCTCTTCCTGTGAGACATAACACGCGAAAGACCAATCGTTTTGTTGACCAGATTCTCGAATCGCTGCATACAAGCCCGCGTTGTTGTTGTTTCGCAACATGTTTCTTGTTTAAATGCCACTCTGTACATTCCCGATGATGTTTTGCTGAGGATGGGTATTGTGAATCCTTGTTTCTGGATTATCTGGAACTGGAATGTATGTACCCGGATTGTTGAGATTGAGATCAACAACCAATTCAATACCTGGAACTGACGAAGAGGATGATGTAGTAGCTTCAGCTGTTTTAGGGGCGTCCACTGGAGGTGTAGCCTCTGAAGTACCATGTATTGCTGATGTAGGAGCTTCTTGATCTGCATCTAGAAATTCATCATCCTCTGAAGATTCGTTCAGTTCGGTTGCATCATGAAAATCCTCATTATCGAGAGCATTATTGTTCACTGAAGTTGGTTCTTGATTAACAATAATTGGACGAACCAACGATGATTCTATTGCGTTGTCACTCTCAAAAAAATCCTTGTCGCAACATTTTCTTCAACTGCTTCAACATTGATCGAATTGAAAAAGTCATCGTACTCAAACATCCATGGCTGACCTGTATTTTTTACTGGCAAAGTGTGTCTTTGTACTCTGACTTCAGACCATTCCTCAACCCATTTAGTTTCCAGATTCCAGACTCTTAAGTTCGGGGTGGCATAACCAAGAAAGTGACCTTCAATAGCTTTTGCCCCAAACTTTCCATTAGGATCGATCATTGTGCAAGGAGCTCCAAACGGTTCAAGATATGACAAATCTGGTTTCCATTTGTGAAGAAGCTCAAAGCAGGTCTTGTTGTGTCTTTTGACTGTAAGGACTCGATTCAACGTGTAACATGCGGAGGCCACAGCTTCACTCCAGAATGGAATGGGCAACTGCGACTCTAACAACATAGTCCTAGCAGTCTCGATCAATGTACGGTTTTTACGTTCAGCGACGCCGTTCTGCTGAGGAGTATAAGCCGCACTAAATTCGGGAAAAATACCTTTTGATGTGCAAAACTCCACCATGGCATGATTCTTAAATTCTGTACCATTGTCGCTGCGTATCCGTCTAACCTTCAACTTATACAAATTCTCAATCTGAATGATCAAGGTTTTGATAATACCGAAAGTTTCACTCTTGTGAGCCATAAACGCCACCCAAGAAAATCTTGAATAATCATCAGTTATCACGAGGCAATATTGATCATTCCTGATGCTTTTGTGCTTGGCAGGACCGAACAAATCCATGTGCAAACGTTCAAGAGGAACTGCCACCGTGTTGATCTTCTTTGTCGGATGTCGCTTCTTGGTTTGCTTTCCTTTTTGGCATGAAACATAGACGTCTTGAAGATGGAAATTTTAGGAAGAACACCATTCACTAATTCATTCGACACCAAATGATTGATTTTCCGTAAGTGAATGTGACCCATACGTCTGCGCCAAGAGATTGAGTCTTTTCCGTGGCTTTTGTAATGAAACAGGTTGCTTGTGCAGTCGTTGTTATTGCTTAGCTCATATCAAGGACATATAGATCGTTTATCCTTGGAGCTGATAAGAGAATCCATTCTTTTGTAATCTTGAAGCCGGGTTTCAACACGTAACATCCATTTGCATCAAAGTGTACTAAAAACTGTTTATCACAGATTTGTGAAACGCTAAGAAGATTGTGATCAAGCAGTTGTACAAGGTTGATCTTGTCAAAACTTACAACCCCGTTGGATACCATCTTCTCCCTGTTATATAACCACCTTTATCTCCAGCAAAGGCAACATAACCTCCTCTAATAGATTTAACGTCGTAGAGAAGCTTCATGTCGCCGGTCATGTGCCTGGATGCCCCACTATCAACAATCCAGTGACTGCTGAAAGTTCCTCCTGGAACACCCTGCACATGAACTCACATGATTAGTTGGAGATGGGGACCCAAGCCTTTGTGGTCTTGGGTCTTGTATTTTCATCAACATAAGTTACTTGAACTTCTCGATGTTGTGGAAATTGTGATGTTCCCCCTGATTCAGTAACCGTTTTTGGTTTCCAGGTCTATTTTGTTTTACCAGTTTTAACTTCTATCTTAACAGAAAGTGAATTGTGTTTGGATAACCTCTGGTTTTAAAACCTTTTCAATTTGCTTGACCTGTTGGCGTTTCTGTTTCTTTTCCCTTTCTTTTACAAGACGGGGTTCTGGTTTTGGTGAAACAGATTGCTTTCGGTCATTTCAGTCACGGGGATCATCAACTTTGGCTTTTCGTTTATGAAGATATGGACAATTGCGAATAATATGTCCAAATGTACCTCATGAAAAACATGATCTTGGTTCTACAAACCCCGAAGTATCATGTGATTGTCTTGTCGATGATGATGAACTTTGCGATCCTGAGGTACTTGGTTTTGAACTGTTTTGTTCATTTCTTTTTAAAATTTTCGCTTGATTAACAAAATCTTGGTTAGATTTGTTTTCAAATGTGTCAGTTTTATCTGTTCCCCTTGATTTCACAAAGTTCACCTTCTTGTCCTTTTTCTGGGTCTGTTTCTTTTGACCTTGAGTCGGTGATTTACCTTTTGGTTTGGTGCGATTTTGCTGAACTTTCTGAGTTGTTATCTTTGATTGCTATTTTGTTTGCGAATTTCAGCTCTTGGAATCGGAGGACACTGTGTTACCACAACGTGTGATCCTGTCTTTCCCAAGAACTTACTTGTTGAATCTTCAAAAATTTTACTAATTAAAGATTGATTAACATTCTTAATAGGAAAATCTTTGTCAGAATAGATTTTATCATCACCAACAAGAGTGTACAACAAATTCACACTCTCAGACTCTTGTGAGGAAGTGGACGTGGACTTGGTCAGAACAGTCGTAGTAGGTTTTGCGGGAGGATCACATAGAATATGATTCTTGAGAGGTATGTCCTCTTCTTTGATTACCGCATCTGACTGCGCTGAGTTAGTATCATTAGATTCATCATCTGAAGAATCAGCATCCTCAACAATAACTGGAGGATCCTGATTCTGTTCAGCAGAAGACACACTTGTATCTGCTGACACATCCGCATATGATGGTACTTCTGGTTTGTATCCAAGTCCCATTGTAAACTCCTCAATGTTTAAAGAAACAGATGGTTCAAAGTAAGTTCTATCTTCTTCATCAGGCATGGCATCATAATTGTGTTTCACAAGAGGTGGACATTTTTTATATCCAATGCCGCACGTGACATCTATTTTCTCTTTCTGAACATCAATGATGTGATCTAACACATAGCTAGAGTTCAAACAACTATTTAGCTGAAGATTGATCGCCTCACTTTCAGATTTTACACAAGCCATCTCTTTTTGCATTGTCTCGAGCCTATTGATGTAGCAGTTAATGATTGTTTGTTTTCTTGAAACCATTTTCGTTAGCTCGGATTTGTTTCTCTTAAATTTTCAATCATTGTTTTATACTCGTTTTCATGGTTTGTATAAAACATGTTGACTTCTGTGCATTTGGCAAGATCGACGATCAACTTTTGGTTGTGGATAAATGTCACATCATACTTGGTTTGCAAAGCCTCATGTTTGCTTTGCAAATCTGACATCTTAGCATTTAAAGAAACATGTTTGTTTTGCAAGTAGACAATTCAGCATTTAAAGCATCATGTTTGCTTTCCAACTCAGACATATTAGCATCTAAATCAGCACATTTATCACTTAAGCTAGCACAATTATCACAAATAACGATAGTTGGTTCATCGACACATACCTGGCTTGATGAACTGCCGCCATTAGCCATAAAGGCTGAATGAAGAGAAGAAGAAGAATAAGCAGCTTGATCCACCAGAATAGATCTTCTATCATTCCTTGCTGTAGCTTTGTGACAACTCGAGTTTCTGACTTTCGCTTTCGCATTAAATGCGCGTTGACTTTGACTGCTTAGTTGCTTGGGTTGTGAACTTGAATTGTACGCGTGGTGTTTTAATGAAACGTATTGTTGTTTTGCCTATATGTGATTACTTGTTGTGGTAGAAAATAATATTAGAATTAATATTAGAATTATCATTAAAACACTTAGTCTAGATCACGAAACCTGACATACAGTTCGAAGGATTCGAAGGACCACGAAAGATAACTTCCGATCCGAAGGATCAACCTTCGAATTAAAGATTCTCGAAACATATCATTCGACCAAGGACTTCATCCTTCGAGCACGAAACATATCCTTCGACATCTTTCGGCCCAGCCTTTTCTGATGGGCTTGGCCCATTTCTGTGATACGTTTAAATATGGGAATGCATGTAAACTGATAAGGATTTCCTAAGAAAAACCCTAGCTCCTTTGTGTGTGTGTGCGACGGCAAACCCTCAACATCCGAAGCCAAATCTCTTGTGCTGTTCATTCTTAACTTCGGTTAGTGATTTACGTATTTTGTTCTTGATTTCATCATACATGATTAATTTATTATGTAACTGCATACGAAATACATGTTGATCTAGATTGATAGGATCGAATGCATAGTATTGAATGGGTTGAATGATATTGATTTGATTAGATTTCGAAAACAGATTAGCATGTCAATAGTGTTCGATTATGTAATACGTTATGCTAAGCAACTGGATGATATGCGTATAGATGTATGTTAGATTGTTGAACCAAATGATAATTATGTTTACATGACACATAGATGATGATTTGGATTGGTTGATGATTTGATCCTATGATTGCTGCATGATTGTTGTTTGATCGACAATGTTGTTGACGGCTGTTAGCATGTTTAGGGTTTCTGAAATTGTAACTGTTGTTGACGTAACTGATATGTGTCGAAAGATACTTGTAGTCGAAACATAGTTGTCGAAGCATAGTTGTGACCGAAAGATATCTGTTGACCGAAGGATAGAATTGACCGAAACATAATTAGGTTGACCGAAAGATGCCATTTGGTCGAAAGATGACTGGTGGTTCGAAACATAACAACCAGTCCGAAAGGTAACTGTGATATTTAGTATGTGTCGAAGGATCACTAATGTGTCGAAAGATAAGGTTGGATTCGAAGGATGGTAGGTTATAAACATCTTTCGAAAGATAGTGGAATGTATGTTTGATTTACTTGACATGCCATGCTTGATGATGAATGTTTACATTTGCAATTGTGTGACACTCGATTTGCATACGTATCATTGCGAACATGAACTGATTTGTTATACATGCATACAATAGGACGTGATTAATTACTTGTGAGTACATAACCTAGCATACCGAGCAAACCAAGGTGAGTTCACACTCTTACTAAGGCATGGGATTCCCGGGTTGTGGGAATGGGTTAAAGGCTTGATGATAAACTAATAACGTACATACACTACGCTTTTCCTAGACTATCACCTATCATAGTCCTCGGATGTCAGGACGGTTCCGTAGGTTGGAAAACACCTACGTGGTTCCGTAGGTTGGGATAACACCTACGTGGTCAGATGCCAATTACTATCCTCGATACAAAGGATACGCACGTAAGACATACGTGTACGCATTACTTACTTCTTCCGTAGGTTGGGATAACACCTACGTGGTCATATGCAAATTACTATCCTCGATACAAAGGATACGCACGTAAGACATACGTGTACGCATTACTTACTTCTTCCGTAGGTTGGGATAACACCTACGTGGTCATAATACGAATAGTCTAGTGGTCACTTAACATGGGAAGCCCCCACCTGTATAACTTACTATTGGCCCGGTAGAGCCACCCGTTACTTACTATTACGCATTTACGTACTGTGAACTCGCTCAACTATTTTGTTGATCCTTTCCTTTACATGCCTCGCAGATCGTTAGGTACTGGGAGCTTGCACTGGAGGCGCGGTCGTTGTGGACTTGGATCGTGAACATCATATGGAACCCATATGATACTTGATACACTTTTACATTGGATATTTTATATATACGCTTCCGCTAAACATTGATAACTGGCTTATGTTTTGGAAACACCTTTCATATGGATTTGTTCTGAATTATACTGCAATTACTTTTACTTTATACAATGTTCTATATGATTGGTGGCTTGGTCCTGGTCAGTCACGCTCCCAAGCGGTGATACTCCGCGTGTGGATTTTGGGGGTGTGACAGATTGGTATCAGAGCCATTGGTTATAGAGAACTTGGTTTTAATATGGAAAACGTTTTTATTAAAACCAGACTATAACCAGAACAGTGCTCTCAACGATCCACAACGACGCTTCGCTCCACGTGCAAGACTCAACTTCCTAGGTAATAAGGTTTATGTTTATTGCCTACATGCTAGAATTTGCATAGAACTTTGCTCGTAGTATGCTTACATTACCTTGCTCACAACTTGTTATTGCTTGAGAACACTTACGTGCCTACACTCTTCTGTCATCGCACTACTCGCGAACCCTTTTTCTTACTTACGTTGCCTTTGATTTGAAGATCAATGGCCGCACGAATTACCATGACTCAAGCCCAGCTAGAGGCTCTCGTTGCTGCGGCAGTTGCAGCCGCCAAGCAGGTAGTATACCCTGCAGTATAGGCACTAGGATCTTTAGATCCTACATTAATTCTCGTATTTAACTTTGCCCTATTCGTACACAATAGGTCAACCCGCTCAGCAACAACCTGCCTGCACATTCAAGAACTTTATGGAATGCCGTCCCAGCACGTTTAGCGGCACAGAAGGAGCAGTTGGACTCCTTCACTGGTTCGAGAAGCTAGAATCAGTATTCGAAATGTGTGAATGCCCTGAGGAACGCAGGGTGAAATACGCTACCGGTACCCTAGAGGGAATCGCGTTAACTTGGTGGAACGCGCAAGTGCAGATATTCGGGTTGGCAGCTGCTAACGCCACACCCTGGAACGAATTCAAAGAACTTATCAAGAGAGAGTATTGTACACGTGAAGATATTCACAAGTTGGAAGACGAGCTGTATAATCTGAAAATGGTTGGATCAGAGATTGAAGCGTATACTAAACGGTCAAATGAGCTGGCCGTGCTGTGTCCAACTATGGTGGACCCTCCATACAAGCGTATCGAGTTGTATCTCAAAGGTTTGGCTCCAGAAATTCAGAGCCATGTTACCTCAGCTAACCTCGACAACATCCAGGAGATCCAGCGACTCGCTCATCGCATCACAGATCAGGCCGTGGATCAAAATCGCCTGCCTAAGCGCATCAGCGCTACTGCTACTGCTACTACGTCTGCTACTACTGCTACTCCCAGTGACAATAAGCGAAAATGGGAGGGGGATTCAAGTAAAGCATCAGCGTCAGTCCAGTCCAGGCTCAGCAACGAAAGACTGAAGGTTATCAAAGCCCCAGTCAGCACTCTTCGGGTAGTCACAAACAGGGAGGATATCGGGGAAATCTTCCGAAATGTAACAACTGCAACAGGCACCAGCGGCCAGTGTAACAGAGGTCGTTGTCAAAGATGCCTCAAGATGGGTCATGAGGCCAAAGACTGCAGGAGCCCTCGTCCTGCGAACCAGAACCAGGGTCAGCAGCAGCCACACGCTCAGCAGAATCAGCAACAGGGCAACAAGGGGTGCTATAATTGTGGTGCTGAAGGTCACATCAAGAGACACTGCCCGCAGCTAAACAGGAACCAGAACAACAACAACAACAATCAGGGCAACGGGAACAATAACAACAACAACGGGGGAAACAACAATAACAATGGCAACGAGGCAAGAGGTCGAGTTTTCATGTTAGGAGGAGACGCAATGAACGCTAATTGAACTCATAACTTGTCTTGGATTTTTATTATTATGTTTACGCTACTCAAACAAAGTTTGGTTTGAACATTAATCATGTTGGGTTTTATGAATTATTTTAACTGCTATACTTCATGTTTGATATGATGAATGGTTTGATATTATTGAGCGCACCTGCCGTATTTATGGACCTTATGAACAGGGTGTGCAAACCCTACCTGGACAAATTGTCCTTGTCTCCATCAACGACATTCTGATCTACTCCAAGAGTCAGGAAGAACATGAGCAACACTTACGTCTTATCTTGGAACTTTTCGGAAGGAGCAAACGTACGCCAAGTTTTCTAAATGCGACTTCTGGATACGTGAAGTCCACTCCTTAGGCCATGTAGTGAACAGGGATGCGATCCATGTCGATCCATCCAAGATAGATTCGATCAGGAACAGACCAGCACCGCGTACACCAACAGAGATACGCCAATTCTTGGGTTTGGCGGGTTACTACAGGTGATTTATCAAAGACTTCTTCAAGATCGCGCAGGCTTACAATGCTGACACAGGAAGGTGTCACCTACCGTTGGGGAGATTCTCAGGAAACCGCTTTTCAGTACTTAAAAGGATAGGCTCTGCAAGCGCACCTATTCTCTCATTGCCAGAGGGCACAGATGACTTCGTGTATACTGTGATGCATCCATCCAGGGTCTTGGATGTGTGTTGATGCAACGTGATAAAGTGATAGCTACGCTTCTCGGCAACTCAAGGTTCATGAAACGGAACTATACGACGCACGATTTAGAGCTGGGAGCTGTTGTTTTCGCGTTTAAGATATGGCGACACTAACCTGTACGGTACCAAGTGCACGATTTACACCGATCACAGGAGTCTCGAGCATATCCTTAAGCAGAAGGATTTGAAACATGCGTCAACGAAGATGGGTTGAACTACTTAGCGACTACGAAACGTCAATGTACCATCCAGACAAAGTCAATGTGTTGTGGCAGACGCCCTCAGTCGGAAGGACACTCTACCTAAGCGCGTGCGAGCGCTACAGCTTACGATTCAGTCTAGTCCTCCAGCACAGATACGAGCTGCTCAGATGAAGCACTGAAGCCTGAAAACGTCAAGGCTGAAGCCTTACGCGACTCACACAACAGATGGAACAGAGGCAGACGGCGCTACCCATCTAACGGGGCGTATTGGGTCCCACTTTACGACGGTCTAACGCGAACTTGTAACGGATGAAGCTCACAAGTCTCGCTACTCGGTACATCTAGGGGTCGGACAGATGTATCACTACATCAGAACTACTTATTGCTGGCCTAAGCATGAAGGCCCACATCGCTAACGTGTGGAAAATGCTTGACCGGTGCGAAGAGTCAAGGTTGAATATCAGAAACCAGCTTGGCTTTACTTCAGCAGCCTAAGAATACCTCAATGGAAATGGGCAGAAATTTCCTGGATTTTCGTCACGGGTTTACCAGATCTCAGCATGGAAACGATACAATATGGGTCATAGTTGATCGACTCACAAAGTCTGCTCACTTCTTGGCAATCAAAGAAAGGATAAGTTTTTACCTAGCAGACATTATCATGAAGAAGTTGTTTCAAGCACGGAGTGTCAAATTCTATCATTTCGGATCGCGATGCACGATTTCACGTCGGAACTATGGCAAGCAATGCATAAATCTTTTGGCTCACGGCTAGACATGAGCACAACCTTATCACCCTCAGACGGATGGACAGTCTGAGCGTAACGATCCAAACACTTGAAGACAATCTTCGGGCATGTGTCATTGATTTCGGCAACGGCTGGGAAAAGCATCTCCCTTTGGTGGAGTTCTCGTACAATAACAGTTACCATACCAGCATTCAAGCCGCTCCATTTGAGGCATTGTACGGACGTAAATGCCAGGTCACCTCTCTGTTGGGCAGAGGTGGGGATAGTCAAATTACGGGTCGATAGAGATTGTAGTGGACGCACAACGAAAGATTGGCAGCAGATACGGACAACGCATGGCGGCAGCACGCGACATGTCAGAACGCCCTAAGCGCGGACAAGCGTGAAAGCCATTGGAATTTGAGGTCGGGGACCGGGTTTTATTGAAGTTTCACCCTGGAAGGGTGCTGGTACGTTTTGGCAAACGGG